>NC_072735.1:52913137-53209503 GCF_026930045.1 Uloborus diversus
ATTTCCGCCTTTTATTTTTTTTTTCTCTTGTTTTAACTCAAAAATGGTATTTTTCTTGTTTGGTAATGAAACGAATTCCATATTCGCTCTTATCTTTGATGTGCAGAATAGGTCCATCCACTTTTCCTCGAAAGACTTCGACTGAATAAATTTGTCAAGAGCGAACAGGTATCATACTGTAACTATTACTCATCAATCTTAATGTAAATATAATCGATCACTGTATAGGAGAACTAAATACAAAGTGTAAAATTTCAATATATACATAGTATCTTTAATTCTCTATAGTACCTATAATTCGACATAAGAACGTTTTTTGATTACATATGTAAAAAAATCATGCTAAATATACAAAAATTAAAATTTATGCATAAAAAGACAGAAAAAAAAAAACATAAATCGAGACATAGTGCAAAAATTGTTTAATATTATTTCCCTACCTTACACAAATAGCAAAGCTCTGTTATCTATTTGCACGTTCTTACAAATTTTAAATACACTCTGCTAAAATAAATGCGGATGACCAAAGGGGGGTAGCCATAAGGGGGGTAGCCATAGTAGTGAAGGGGGGTAGCCATAAATTTCGCAATGGACGCAGCAAACAGTGCAATACAGATATATCATTTCATGCGGCTTTTCTCCATTTCCCAACAAAGTAATTTCTTGATGCAGTAAACAATCATGTAATCATATCTGTTTTCAAATTAATGCATGCTGATTAATTTAAAAACGATCATAATTTAAAATACAGAAGTCATTTCAAAAAAGGTACTATTCAATTCAAGTACAAGTTAATGACATGTACCCCAGCAAAAAAATTAGTTTATTATAATATTAGGATGATACTTTTCTTTACAAAAGGTATAATACTGTAAGAAAATTTGCTTAATAATGGGGTTGTTTCCATCAGTCAAAAGTCCTTCTTTTAGTCACTGAACTTGATAGAATAAACCAAAATAAAAAAAGAAAAAAAAAAAAACAGCTTGCAGCGAGATGAAATATCCGATTTTTAAAATAAGGCATGGTCTTTATGACGTCACAAGTAAATTACTTTGGCGCGCTGAATGCTTACGCTTGCTGTCTACCGCGTTTCCGCAATATGATAATTCAGAAACGAATTAAATATTGTGCTCTACGCCTGTATCAACCATATTGTTGCCAGAACATGCGAGTAAAGAAGTGAATTGAATATTGTGCTCTGCGCTATTGGCATCAGTGAATGGCATTTCATCACTTGTGATGTGAGCGCAGAAGAGTAAAAAATAAAATTGAATCAGTGCATCGATTAAAATATTTTTTTTAAATATTAAACTTTGTTAAATTATTAAAAAATGGTCAAACCCTATGTTTATAAACATGCTCTTTCAGAAAAAAAAAAACCTTTAAAATTTTGGAAAAGACCACGTTGTATTTTTTTTTAATAAATATTTTTATTATTTAAAGCTGGAATACGAATAGAAAGAAGCAGCTTTAACTGCAAAGAATCCAGATGTACGGAAAGCATAACAGTTTTTTTTTTCATTGCGTAAAACAAGAAGAAAATACTTTATCTGGAAAATGCAAAGCTTTTTTTTTAAAAAAATATTACAATTTGACGATCCGAATGAGGGCTATAACGAGGTGTGATGTAACGAGTGGTTATTGTACTCATTTATTCTATTGACAGGCGGTATAAAAGTTCACAAATATAAAATTGGTCTCAATCTACATTTAAAAAAAAAAGAAACTTATTAATCAGGCCACCTAATATTTATAATTAAGAAATATAATAAACCGAATCTTTAACTGTATGTGCATATATTTTTATATTTTAAACTGCACATCGTTATATTTTTGACTTCCTTGGCTGATAGCGGAAGAAAACTTGTTATAAAGTTATATAAATCCTGTGATTGGTTTAACAGCAGTTCAAAAATGAAAGGCAAATTTGCATTTTACGATATCAGTTTCGCCTTAACTAGGAGAACAATTTTATAGCTTGCAATAATTTTAGTTTTAGTTAAAGTTCGCTAGACGCATGAAAGGAGATTATCTTAAATCCCACGAAACATGTCAAAAGAAAGCTTCGCCTTCTTCTGGGAATATAAGCTGATGTTATCTCATGATTTTTCCTCTTGATTTTCTCCAAGACAATTTAAATTAAAATGTCTGGAGATGTCAGAAAAGAAAACATGACAAAGAAAATATGTAAGAGCAATGATGATATACTGAAGGTCGATGAATGAATGAATGATGCATATTAGGCATGGAAATCAAGATAAATTATATGGGAATCTAAGTTTAAGTTATACTTCCTCCATTCACAAAATATTTGCTACGTTGGAATACTTTTGTATTGATTATTGATAGTTTTATGATTTTGTTGGGACATTTTGTTTAAGAGATTTAAGTCTGCTGTGCTAGCAATTAGCTACATAAAACTTTCCCTTCATCCCTCCTTAAATCAGTACTACTAAATAACATGCAGTACACCGGCAGCCCAGTTGTCCCATCCAGAGACTGCAGTTTCATCCCTGCTATGGACTTATCAGTCTGGAATAGGGAATAACCGAGTTGGAAACAGAGGGCTCGTTTATTCCCTATTCCAGACTGATAAGTCAATAAGAAGAACGAAGCTACAGTCTCTGAATGGAATAACCGGGTTGTTGGTATATTGCATGCAGTTCTTTCTTAGCTCTTAGAAGGGGTAATTTACTAATCAATACTAAATTAGTTTCAAAAATACATGGTTCACGCATTCTTAATCAATGTCTCATTTTTGAAGACTATTTCACTAGTAATCATGTACAACTATTTTCAAGTTAATGAATCGTCAACTCAATAAAAAAAATGAACTGATCTGACACTGGTACCACTGATCTGGTATACTGATTATACTGATGGTAGAGTCCTAATGTCCAGAAAGATTTTATATATATATATATATATATATATATATATATATATATATATATATATATATATATATATATATATATATATATATATATATATATATATATATATATATATATATATATATATGTATAAAGCTTACATTTTAATGAATTAACGATTTATTAACTAGAAAATAATTTTATGTGATTACTGATGGAAGAATATTCTCAAAATGAGACCTGACTTCATAGTGTGTGAACCACGGATCTTCGAAACTAATTTGGTACTGATTTCAGGAGGGAATACGTTCATTAAGACTCTACCACCAGTATACCAGAAAAATCAGTTACTTTTTAGTGAACTGTTGATTTATTAAACGGAAAGTAGTTTTACGTGATTCCTGGTGTAAGATTCTTCTCGAAATGAGACATGACTTTTAGAAGAAAGTGTGAACCAGGGATTTTCGAAACTAATTCAGTACTGGTGTAAATAGCGAAGTAGAGAATACTTCGCGAGTTAATGTTACCGAATGATAGAATAGCTCCATGAAATCTCTAAAAAATGATAAAATAAAATCGTAGAATCATCAGTTTTAGTATTTAAAGAGATATTCAGATGCAACAATTAATTTGGAATAAATTTTTCGACCTAAATGTAGCTACCATTTTGGAGGATGGGTGTATTTTCAATACTTAGTAAAACACAATTTCATGTAAATTTAATCTGTAGTAAGGCAGTTTGTTTTTTCAAGAGCTAAACCATATATACTTACTAAGAACAGAAATGCAGTATGAAAATAAATGTTCACCACCGCAATAACCAATAAGTATACAATCGGAATAATTTTGAAACTTGGCCGCATTTTTTAATGAGTGATTTTTCATTTATTACTCGCATTATTAATGTCTTCTTACAACTTCAGTGCAGGGATAACGGAGAAGACTTCCAAAGTGGAAAATGGCAGCCTGGACGAACATAGATATTGTGGTTAACAAACTGACTAAGTATGTATTTGGCGTTTTTATCGCCATAGCGGCGAAATAAACTTATCTAACTGAATTAGATAAAAGCAATTTTGGAAAACCACTTGATGCTAAAAGATCGTTTGACTGGTGAAACGATCACGTGCATATGGCTCCAAATAGCTTTCACGATGGCACCCTTAAAGTAAATGCTGTGATCGTCGCAGTAATCTTTTCCTCGAGCTCGTAAGATTTTTTTATTGAGTTGTGAATTTTATTTTGAATAAATAATTTAAAAATATTTGTTGATTAATTTTATTTCATTAAGATTTCATTTTTGGCCTTCGTATGGATTAATTTCGCAGTAAATAAGTTCCAAAATTTTTTTATTACAGTTATTATACAGAGTGTCCACCCTAAAAGTGGACCGATAGCTAATTCCTAAACCGTTGGAGATAAGCGTGTAGTTCCATTTTGAAAAAAATCTCTAAATTGCGCAAAGACTCGAAATTCGTGAAATTTTGGTCAAAAGATAAAATTTTGAAAAAATTACAAAATTGAACTTTTTATATAGTTTCCCAGTCCTAACAATGATATTAAGTAAAACATACCGGACACACTAACATTTACAACTAAAAAAATCACTCTTTTACGACCAAAATTGATCAAGTTATGAAGTTTTGAAAAATCACTACTTTCGAAAATTTTATGACAACAGCGAGATAGTTGTTAATGGCACGTATGCGAGTAGACAAAGTGTGTTAATAGGTTTAAATTTATTTTGAGTTCTTGTCATCAGGAGGCAATATTAATGGCTGAAAAGCCTCTGCAAGTACTATTTATAAGCTCAAAGGTATATTTACGATTAAAAGCTTTTTTTCTAATCTTTTTTGTTTCAAGAATATCTAATTTCCATTATTTTGTATCTCAGTTTATGTAAAAGGTTTTCACTGTTTTTAGCCTACTTTTCCAGTAAAAGTCAGAAAAAGTAGAAAAAAGCATGAAAGAAGGCTTAATTCATCTTAAAAATATCGCGAAAAACAAAAAAAAGTCAAAAATAAATAAAATAATTAAATAAATATCAAAAAAATAAAAATTGAAAAGTAGGGTAGTGAGATGGGGAAAAATGTCTGTCGGTCTGTCAGTCTGTCCCCCCTAATAACTTTTGAATGAATAGTCCGATTCGAAGAAACTTGTTTTTGTTTGAAAAATCTCGGCGAGGACACCTCATTCCCATATTTTACTTTTTGATTTGAACTATTTTTTGTTCAATTTTGAACAGTTCAAGAAAAACTTAGCATTAGCGCGTACGGGGAAATTCAAGGCAATTCCGAACTGTAAGGCGAATTTGCTTCAAACAAACTTTGTAGGAAAAAGTTTTTGATAAAAAACTTGTATATAAAAGATCTTTTTGATTTGAACAATTTTTTGTTCAATTTTGAACAGTTCAAATCCCTTAACAATAGCGCCCACGGGAAAACTGAAAGTCAATGTAGATTTCGTATTTGAAGGCGGATTTACTTCAAACAAATTTTGTTGGTTTTTGTCTTGACGCCAAACTCCAGATTTCGACTCCGAGAATTTAGGGGCACTTGACTCCGACTCCTGTGCTCGACAATTAATCGGACTCCGACTCCCCTACTTCGACTCTGACTTCGTAGCTTTGGCAAAAATTTATACACGGAGGACAAATGACTGACTCCGATTCTTAGATATTCGACTCCGACTCCTTTACCCCAAAATGAGATCGACTCCGACTCCGACTCCGCAGCTATGGTTTTAACTGTGAAATAATTGTTGTTGATATGACTTGTTTTTATTTTTACGCTAAAGTTTCAATTTAGGTACTCAGTTTTTGGCGAATAAACTCGAAGTCATTTATGTTTCTACATAAAGATATGCGCAGACGATTTTTTTTTTTTTTTTTTGACAATGAAAATTATTTCTTTAAGTTGACATTTTATTGTTTTTTTTTTTTTTTTTGATAAGTGCATTAGTTCATTTTAAAAAATGTTTTGGGGCAACCGGGGAAAAAGAAAAAAAAAATTTTGTTGATATGATGTATTTATTTTAATGAGCTTATTAATTTTAATTATTATTTTTTCGTTTTGAAAGCTGTTAAAGATTTTTTTAATGGAAAAAAGTGTATTAGCTGCTTTATTTAAAAGTTGCTGCTATTTTATTTGCTCGTTTTTTTTTTTTTACATATCTAATTTTTTTAGATGAGTGAGAAAAATTTTATTCCTAGAAATCAGCTTAAAGTATTTTAAAAATATATGTTTGAAAAAAATTTGCGATTTTAGCTATTTTTGAGAATATTGATCAGGTACTAGAAAGTAGTGTGGATATACGGGAAAGTTGACTCGTCTAGTTCTAGACAGAACTTCTTGTTAAATTTACAGAGTACCTGACAAAGAGGAAAAAATAGTATATTTAAAAGAAATGGAAAACCGTAAAGATTTGAATTATTTAGAACTTTTGTTACGGTATTTCAGAGGATAGACGATAATTTTGTAATGCTGAAAAAATGTCTTTTTTTCTTTCTACACATTTCATTTAATGGTTGTAACGAAAGTTTCCAGCCAAGAAAGAAAAAAAAATGTTGTCCATACGATAAAAGCGGTGGCTTGAATATTTCGTTAAAACATGAATTCTTTTTCTGAAACAATGCTAGACGTTAGATGCTCTTTAACTTAAATATTCTCGTTAGTTTTATTCTCCTTATCCTTTTATAAAACTCATATATTTTTATTTCTGATCAATCTTAAATGATGAAAATGAATAATCGAATAATCTCGAAATGCTGTAAGGTGAAGTTTTTCTGTTTAAGTTCATCTATATAGGTGTTTTTTCTGAAGAAACGCACTTTTACACACAGAAATCTTTTTTTTTTTTTTTTTTTTTTTTTTTTTTTTTGAGCAATCACGATTGCTTATTGTTCTCACTTGACTGTTTTGAATTTCTATCACTTTGTCTTCCCACCAGCACCCTCTGCCACCACCACCGTCACGTCGACCGGCCTCACGATGTTGCTCCTCTTGCGAAAACCGTCTCCAGGTTGCGTCCATATCCCACGCATACACACACACACGCCTGCACACACATACACACACTCATGACTGCGCACGGACACAAACACACACTCGTACACACACACACACATACACATGCGCACTCTCATGCCAGCACACAGACACAAACACATATGCCTACATACACACACACGAACGCTTACACACACACACGCGCGTACACACACAGCACTGCATACACAACACGCACACACATGCATACATGCACACACACGCACCCACACACATGCGCCTACACAACCACACGCGCATTCATACACACTCACGCCCGTGAATGCGAAAAACATAATTTGAATTCAAGCTGCCAAAAATTCAAATTAATATAATTTTTTTTTAAAACTTCTGCTTGAATAAAGCCCTGAAAACAAAATGAATAAAATCAAACCACAGGTGATTTAAAATTATGACGACGAAAATTTTACTCCCTAAATAAATATGAAGAACAACCGTCGTCCTAGCAATCTGAAAAATAAAAGCAACATCAACTTTGGTCAAATGCGGACAATAAGCAACTTGTGATTGCGCAAAAAATCCCCTGACATTAAACAAATATATTTGTTAAACAAAAAAAGAGAATATAATTGTTTAAAGAATAATATTTGATTTGAATTTTTAAAAAAATGTCCATTTACTTAATGATATTCGGGGGATGGAAATTAGAGGTTCTTAGAACAAAACGACAAACCACTTCAATATCCCCCCCTCTTCCTTCCGCCTTTTAATCATAAATAGACTTTGAGCTTATAAATAGCACTTGCTAAGTCTTTTCAACCGTTAATATTGCCCCCGATAACAAGGCCCATAATAAATTTAAACCTATTAACACTCTTTGTCAATTCGCATACGTACCCTTAAGAGCTCACTCGCTGACGTCATAATATCTTCAAAGATAGTGATTTTTAAAACTTCATAACTCAATCAATTTTGGTCGTAGAAGAGCGATTTTTTTAAGTTGTAAATGTTAGTGTGTCTCGAATGTTTTACTAAGCATTATTGCTAGGACTGGGAAAGTGCATAAAAAGTTAAATTTTGTAACTTTATCAAAATTTGATTTTTTGGCAAAAATTTTATGGATTTCGAGTCTTTGCGCAATTTAAAGATTTTTTCAAAATGGAACTACAGTCGGATCCCGACTTACGCGAGGGATGCGTTCCAAGACTCCTCGCGTAAGTCGAAATTTCGCGTTGTGGAAAAGTGTTGTGTATATGATTTTTTTTATCAACATACCCAATCATTTTAGACATTTTAAAACACCTTTTAAACTGTTTTATACCATTTTGTAACTATATATAATACCGTTTATTGCATAAAGAGCTGAATTTTTAACGTATTTTAACATCAAATACTATTACGATGCACAAAAACAATGATCAATGGGAAGGAGAGAAATAAAAATAAAACCGTACGGTACTTACAGTATGTAGTAATAATAAAGCATTGCACTGTAAGAGTACTATACAGTAGATACAATAAGTTACATTTATAACTTAAAAAATTGAAGATGACAATTTATGCTGCGCAATCTGATCGTCATTCTAATATATTTTAAAATACAGTAGCTTTGCATTTGCTTTTACAACATTTACTTCTATATGGTGACACTTCTCTTTCAGAGTCTCTATAATCTTCAATACAAGAGCAGATTCCAATTTCATATTGTTTGCATTTTTCTTAAACACTTCTCTGCGAGCTTCATATTCAAACTTAAGGTCTGGACTTATACGGATTGCTTTCTCTTGACTTTTAATTAAATACGTATGAAAAATTCATTCATACCTAATTGTCGTGCTACCTTCGACCTACTTTCTAGTCGTTCAAGCGTATTAAAAATCTTTACTTTTTCTTAAATTGTCAAACTTTCGGTTTTTGTTTCCACCTTCAAACTTTAGGTGAAACAGCGTATCAAGGCGCCATAATATTTCATCATCTTTCATATTTAGAATAAATAAATGAGAAATATGAGAAGAGGTGATACACTAATAAAACTATGTTTATAGTGCGGTGCGTGGGAACTTGCGCAGTCAGTGATGATGAAAGGATAAAAGTACATTTATGAAGTCAATGTTTAGCAGTCAATAACGAAGTCGAAACTTAGCATCACGATTCCTTTCCAAATATTTTCGCGTTGAGAGCAAGAAATTCGCTTTAGCTCTAAAATTCGTTGCTTCTGAAAAACTAGCGTTATAGCCATTTCGCGTAAGTTGGATCGCGTTGTAGCGGGAGTCGGCTGTATATGCTTATCTCTAACGGCTTAGGAATTAGCTGTTGGTCCACTTTTGGGGTGGACACCCTGTATATTTTTGGTGTTGCTGTTGTTATTTGTTTATTAATTTTTGCTTGTACAAGTAACTACATAAATAGCTCCTTGCGTATTTTCCTTTGGTCTTTAAAAGGCTACTTGCTGCACAATTCTCACTTTTGCTGTTCTATTTTATTAAATTTACTTAGTTTTCTCTCATTGTTTTTTCTCCTTAATTAAGAAATTAAAAAAAAAATCTATGCACTTACTGTTATGATTTGTGCAAAAGTTTTGAATTCATTTTAGTTTTGAATAAATTAATAGTACTTTTCATTGAAAAAATGATTTCTTAAGTCAACGGGAGTTGTAATTAAGAATGTATTACATTTCTTCAATTTGATCACATAAAATACTCATTTTTGTGAAAATTGTGACCCCAAGAAGGAATTATGCAAATGAAATTCACAGGAAATGCATAGCAGGATAAGATATGCAAATGATTAGAATTACAGAGACGTCGCGCATGTTTGGACCGAGTTACACCCTCTGAACTGCTGCGTGGACTCTATATAAAGGGCTGTAAAGATTTTTTGAAATTACTGTATAACTGTCTGCCTATAATAGATAGAGAGACTGAGAGAGTGAAACATTTCAGTTACTGCATAAGGCATTTCCTAGTCGCGTACTCTCTCATTTCGGCGATCAGAATTGGCACCCTAGATCGTGTGATTTAACATTATTAAATTTCTTCTTATGGGGTTATTTGAGTTCAAAGGTCTATGTCAACAAGCCCACAACCACCCGTGCATTACCGTGTTGCGATACCGAGCGCCAATAACAGTAACTGCTAGAACAGCCTCAACTTTCATTATTTTTGAAACAATTGTTCAATCATGAAAGCGGGTTATTGTATCGTATAACGCTCCATTTTTAATTACCCTAAACTCTCAGCTGTCAAATTGTTCTTTTTTCGGGGTTGCCAACCATTTATGGAAAAAATTGTGGCAAATTCAAATCTTGCGTTAATTTTGGGACACCCTTTATGTCTCGTCCAAAACGCAGAGCATCATACAAACGAGTAATGGAGTTCGAATGGGGTCACATGATCTTCATGTGTGAGGGTGAGCTTATGTATAGAGAAATTAGTGATTGCACGTGGTGTAATGCCTCAACTGTGATGCATATTGGTAAAAGACAGAGGACGATGAAATTAGCCGAAGGGCTCGCAACAGCGCAAGCAACAGAACGACGCCACGGCATTCTCTACACCTCACTCGACAAGCTGGGATGGATTTTATAGCCTCCTCTCGTACGCTAGTACAATGTTGGAGTATGGCTACAGGTGTCACACTTATTGCATCCACAGTTCGTTGACGTCTGCTGCTCCAGGACCTGCATGCAAGGATTCCCCTATATAGGATTCTATTTACCCTCATCCATTATCTCTTCAGGCTTCAATGGACCCAACAACGCATCCAATATCATGCGAACTAGCAACAGGTCATCTTCTACGATGAGTCTAGATTTAATTTTAACTATAACGATGGAAGTGTACGCGTCAGACGTTACGCATGAGAACGTCACCTCCTTGAGTGTGTTATCCGACGTCATACCGGCAAAACTCCAGGTGTCATGCTCTGAAGCGCCATTGAATATCAAGGGCAGTCCCATTAAGTCCGAATTATGGGTAACCTCAATAATGAGCGCTACTTCAGGGACGCTGTGAAGCCGTAGGTATTACCGTTTCTTCAGAACATTTCTGGTGCAGGGTTTTAGCAGGACAATACACGTCCACATGTCGCAAGTAACGTTCAAGTGTTATTTGGTGCATGACAGATTACACTACTTCCTCGGCCTACCCGTTCTCCGGATATGACGCCCATCAAGCATGTCTCAGATTGCATTGGTTGGAGACTGGCCTATGTGTCTCGTTTGGCAGTTGGTACAGATGAACTTTGGCTTCAGATTGAAGCCATATGGGATGCTATTCTCAATCAAGATACTCAGCACCTCGATGCCGAAACGTGCACAGGCTCGCATAGCTGCACGGGATAGCTACATTCGATATTAATTTATGTCGGTTATTTTCTCTTCATTGATCTGTAATTTTGACCGCTATTTGTAGCACTATGAGTAATACGTGCAGTAAATTTTATTCCTTTCCAATGAGTCCTTCATGTTGTTGCAATTTTCAAAACCATGAGTGTATTTAGTTCATTTCACCAATTCTCGGGAAGGCACAGGGTACTATTAGTTAGGTACTAGTTATTGATAGCTGCGACGAAAATGATGCTATGCCAAGGAATCTCATTCCGTAGGCAATTAGATGTTAAGGAATCTGATGCTAATATTACCTAATGTTGAGGAATCTTGTTCTGGGGTCATCTGATGTTGAGGAAGATGATTCTAGGGGTAGTCAGACGTGGTGGAATTGACAGCCTGCTTGAGCAACGTCAAAGTCAACCGTTCACGAGATTTTTTAACTAATTTTATTACTCCTCGTGACAAAAAAAAAAAAAAAGTATGAGAAGCGCTGTACTGTACAATATACTTGGAAAACAGCATTCATTTATGGCTCTTACATATTGTAAGTGCTTGCCGATCCCCTACAATTTTATCACGGTTCTACTGCTTTAAACCTTCGTTGGAATTGCAACTGCATGGGGATTACGCCTTGCCACAAAAGTGTCTACGAGTGTTGTAGGGTTTTTGTAAATACGGCCTCTAGCGTTTGTAACTGCTTGTGCTCATTCAAAATGAAAAAGAAAAAAAAATTAAGCTTATAAATATAAAGCAATATTTTGACGAAGTATTCAGTCAGAAAAATTTGAAACAAAAATTACTTCATTACTAATTGTATTTTATTCGGAACTAGAAAATCTCCCGTCAAGATATGACGGGTAAAAATTGCTTTTACATTTGAGCGAAGCAATTGCTTGTTTGGTGATATTTTGATAGTTGAAATTGTAACCCTAACTCCAGTTGATGAACCGTGAACACCAGTCGATAGATAGTGTTCATTGTTGACCACTTTTTAGTTTCTTCATTCCCCTGAAAGGACAGTCTTACCAGTAAAACAGTTAAGTTACCGCATTCAGTTCAGGCTTGTCAAAATAAAGCACTTCCCTGCCATGTCAAACATTGCCAAAAAAATATTATCAAATCATCATAACGTGGAGCGAGTTTCATTGTTGATGACGTCAGGAGCATTACTCGACCATTGGCTATTATATATATGAGGATAGTATTCTATTCATACTTACTTAGAAAAAATTGTTTTTGAAAAAAAAAAAAAAAGTTTTTTTTTCTTTTTTTTTTTTTTTTTTTTTTTTTTGGCATTGACAAAAGTTGCTAGGATTTGACCAGAACGATGACAGAAATTAGTAAGAAGAAAACCACGGATTAATCACATTAGTGTGCGTTCTCTAATAACTTATAATAATGAAAAACCAGTTCAGAGGAACATTTTTTTTTGTTTGAAATTTCTTTGCCGAAACACCTAAGTCCTACGTTTATTTTTTTTTAGCTCCATCAATCTTTTATACAGTTTTAGTTACAATTGATATTTTGTACGGCTAAAAAAGTAACATTAAACTCTTCGGAGAAAATTGAATGTGGTGTAGCTCTTGATCATATAAATGAATTTACTTCCGATAAAGTTCATCTGAAAACGGAAAACATGATTTGCCCATGGAAAATACGGTATGTCAAAAATCGCCTCTTGATTTGATCGATTTACAGCTTTTCTTAGTAGATCTAAAATATTTAGCGCCACTCGCACTCTATTATTATTTTCGTCCTGTCATACATGCTTCTGAAGCATTTGTTTTATTACCTTTTTTAGTTATTGTTTGAAAAATATGGAAATAGAGTATTTTTAGTGAAATTAACTACCCTCGCTCTTTCTATAACATGATTCCTAATTGAATATACGCACCTCATATACCATTCTCATCGTAATCAAAGATTAAAACGTAGCGTCTCTGGTACCCACGTTACATAAATAGTTTTTCCATCAATAAATATTTAAACTAAAATATCTATGGAATGCAGCATAGAAAAAACACTTTCTCTCTTATTTGTTAGAAATTCTTCCAGATAAAATCAATGCTTGTAAAAATAGGACAACACTCCTTGAGAAAACGTTCTATACGCTGAACTTTCAATCTTTGAACAAAAGGACAAAAGGGTTATTTTTCGGAAAGATTTATGGTAAAAAGTATTGCGTCTTGAAGGAGGTGGAACTATTTTTGCGGAAAAGTTTTATCGTACATGTGTGGGAGAAAGTTTTATTGTGTGAATACAAAGAGCAGGTTCCGTATGTGCAGCGTCCGAGTTAAATAAAAACAAATATATGCAAGAAAAGAACATCTAGGTTGTACGAAAACATGAAACATTTTCAGGCCATTTCCTTTAGCTCTTCCTGGTTTTTTCAGCGTCCGGTTGCAGAAGAAATGTTGTATTGAGAATGCATAATGTGACTTTTTCTAGTCTTGTCTGGAGGAATCTTCTTCAAAATGAGCAAGGAAAGAAAATGAATCAAGAAAAATAACAAAACAAGAAAGTACAAGTAAGGAAAGTCAACGTTAGAGCAGGAACTAGTAAATGCAGGGAGCTAGTCCAGTCATTGGCTAAGTAAATGCGTAGGCAAAGAGCTGAAATCACGTGACCTAACAAAGATGAATGGTTGACACGTTTTGCGTGAAACTGGCGATAGAAACCTGTTTTCTTCCAATGCTTTGCTATAAAATCCATCCCGTGACTTGGGGTCTTAGCTTCACGAATGAAAGTCTTCACTTCCTCATTTTTATGCCTTCTCGGTGAGGTCAATCTTCTAAGAAAACGGGAGACAGTTTAAAAAATAAAGTGCTAGACAACTCCGAGTAAGAAAGCTTACAAGATGGTAACTGTTTTGTCTGATATCGTCAATTCAGAGCATTAGTAAAACATCAAATCCTAGGAATAACAGTAGATATCCTACTGTTGATTCGGGGAGGCGATGTGCTGTGAATCGCTTTCAGAATGGTGAGAAATGGACGCAGTGCTGGTTTCAAGAAATGGTTACACGTGATATTTTCCAAAGGAATGGGGTAGTTTCCGAAATTTTAAAAGTATTTTTTCCTGAAAGAACATGCTTAAAAACATAGGATCTGACCATTTTTTAAAAAAGGTGACTATGTTAAATATTTAAAAAAAAACTACATTAATCGGTGAGCTTTCATTGTTTACGCTTCTGCTGATGACATCACAAATTATGAATTGACATTCACTGATGCCATTCACAGAGCGAAATATTTAATTCGCCTCTTTACTCACGTGTACTGGCAACGATATGGTTGATAGGAAGCGTAGAGCACAGTATTTAATTCACTTCTTGATTATCATGACGTGGAAACGCAGTATACAGATGCGCCAAGGTACATCATTTGTGACGTTCTAAAGACCATGCCTTGTTTTCAAAATCGGACATTAAAAAGAATTAATTAAAAGTTAAGCTTTAGGAAACTGAATAATTTCCCTCGCTCCATGTTATTGTTTTTTTTGCGGGGGGGGGGGCTTAGGGTAGGGCGGGGCTACTTGAGCATAGGGGCACGTTGAGCAATCGATATACCTCAAAAACTATTCGCCATGCGTGTAGGCATCAAATGTAGGCAAGAAAGGGTTATGGGAGGGGAATTCATCGCGCGATCTTCAATTGCAGCTCGACAAATGAGTGAAGTATACGTGAACATTATTTATTTTGTTCAAAAAAAAGTAAAAAACTTATTTGCCGAAAGGTTTCGTCTGTATTGGTCCAATGTTATCTGTTTTCTGTCAGGCAAGTTTTATTCTTTCATAAATGTATTTTTAAAAGCTTTTGTTAAATAATTAACATTGCTATAATTTTTTTTCAAGTTTAGAAGTTACATTTTATGTTTATTCAAAGTTAGATGTTAAACGATTTTTCGGAGAAAAATATTAAATGAAATAAAATACCAAAGTTTTTGTATGATTTAGGTACAGTTAAATGTTTTGTTTAGGTCAAAAAAAATAACATATTTTTGTCACAATGAGACATAAAATTGTTCTATAAAGTCTTGTAAACACAAAAATACTGTGTTTGTTTTGTTCCAATTAAGCAATAAACTGGGATTTCTCTGAATAAAAAAACTCGGATTCAGTACCATTTTCTCTCGGTTAAAAATTACACTGCTCTTTTCCCAAAATTCATAGGTAAATGCTTTATTTAATAAACTGGTACCTAATGTTATTTTTCATTCTAAAACTAGAATATTTTTTTAATCAAAAAACGTAAGTTTACGTAAAACAATCAAATAAACAAAATGTTGAGATGATTTTTGTAAAAATTGTCACAACTAACCCCAGTCTCCCCTAGAGTTTTCTTTCGTTTTTTTTTCTTTTCTTTTTTTTTTTTTTTTAAAGAAATGGACAGTAATTTTTCCGTACATTACTTTTTTTTTCTTAAAAAAGAGTAAGAAAATAAATAAAAAGCAAGATTTAAACAATATTAGAAACTCAAAGCTGTAATGTTATGGTTCAAGTTAATTCCAATGGCCATTTTCTCCATATGATCAGATAAAGTAACAAATCGTTTCAAAAGCTCTGAAGTCAAATTTTTTGACAATGCGACAGCGTCAGTCCAGAAATCTGCAAAGCGTTCAGTACTTAACCAAGCAGCAGCCTTGTGATTTTCAACAGCTGAAGACGCCATTTTCCGGGCCTAAATTTTTTAGACCGAGTATTGTAAAATGTCAGTTTATCTCTTTTTCACAACTAAAAGTACTTGTTCTGTATCTTTCTTTGTTTTTCAACTATCTTTTGAAATTTCGGAGGAGGATTTAACTGACCCGGTGTAAGAGATACAATCGATAACATTTGCTGAAAATTGCCACATCACGTGTAACTCTGTAAGCTCTATAGGCACCTCAGAAATGAACCACACTTAACAGAAAAATTTATTACGCTGAATCACCAAGTTTTATTCCGTTTCCAATTTTTACATTAAGGTAAAACATAAGGCAAATGTCCGCTGCTATGAAGACGTTAAAAATAACTAAAGCATGCTATGCTTATCATTAAAAGATTATTGCCGAAAAAGTAGCCTATTCATACACTCACATTTCATCTGTACATTTGATGATTGATAATCTGGCACGACGTTAGTTAAAACTTCAAAATATGCAATGTAATATTTTTGAGGAACTTCTCCAAACAAATAAAAATTTTTAAACGAAGTCATATTGGAAAAAAATCGCAACCGCTAAGAAACTGATCGCAAAACATCAAAAAATCAATAGAACCATTATTCGTAAGCACTTCTTTCTTAAACAATTGGAGGCAAGCATATACATTATTACACGTTTACTGCGAAGAATGACGGAGGTGAATTTCTGTACTAGATTAACTTGCAGCCATGCGACGTAATTTATCTTTCATCCAAAGACATATCCATCATGTGGTCAGAAGATTTGACTTATATTACGAAATTACTCATCTTAGTGATATATTGGCGCTTAATGGCTCATCCTCCGGTAATTTTAGATTGCCAGTAAAATGTGAATTTAAGAGAATTAAAAAAGAAAAATCAATCCAGTAGGATTATCGGAGTAAGTGCCAAACTGTACGTGTGCAAAGCTTTATAAGATTTGTTGATTACCTGTCTGGAAAAGTTTATTTTTCGGTCAAAGTAAACTGATAATATGATCAGAGGATTAGACTAAAAACTATCCATTGTTTTGATGGCTCATTTGTTGATAATTTCAAAGAGAATAGGGGTGAAAATGAAGCAAATCAGTCCAATAAACTAAACGAAGTATCAATCAAATAGTGTACTTAGAGGGTTTTTCCAAGGAAGTTATATCGCTGGTTTTTCTTCCTTTTCTTCCTCTTTCTTTTTTCTTTTTGGAATATGAAAAAGAGAGTTACAAAAATGATAAAACTTAAGAATCAGTAATATTAGTCATCCGTACAAAAAAAAACATTAAATGTAATTTCACATTTCGTACAAAGCAACAAAAACATATTTTACGGCAATACATTTTATTAAAATAACTAACAGATTTCTGTGCTTAAGAGTTCCGGTTTTGAAGAAATAAATTTGTAATTCAGAAAGCATTTAACGAAAATTCAAGTCAAAAAATATTTTTGACTGTGTTACAGAGGGTAATTACCAATTTGTTTCATAGTGAATACTTTCTTCGATTTCGATTAAGTCAATCGAATTGATGGCTCTATGCCAACAGATAACGGAAGACATTAGTGAAAAAAATAGCAATAAATTTTAAACGAATTGTTCGTATGAGATAGATTTACTGTATGACGTAACATCCCGGTTGGAATATCTCGCATACCAATCTATCTTATATTATTGTTTTTTAAGTTTTTCTTCTTTTTTGTTTTCGGTTTTATAACAACTTTAACGCTACCTTAGACCGAGGGGTAGCTTTAAGCCTTAAAACGTTTTAACTTCTCTCGGCTCTCTTCCTCACTTCATGTGATATAAATTTGTATCGTAATTTCTGAAACAGTTAATTAATTGCCGCCTCTAGCAATTCCCTGATCATTCTTGAACTTTCCATGCTTTTCTACTCATTTAATTAATAAGTTGGGCAAAAAAGGAGTCGTAATAAAACTGAAAGCAAAGAAAAACTTCAGAAACAATGTCATAGCGTAAAAATCTGAAACTTTAAAATATTTCCATATATAAACCTTACAAAATATTTTCTTAATTAGTAAGGAATTGATAACAAATCGGATCATGGCATAGTTTAAAACAATACTAGCTGCGTTGCCTGGCTTTGCACGGTCTACCTCGAAAATAAAAGTTATATCATGTGACGCGTGTTCAACAATCATACTTGAACCGAAAAAAAAATCAATAAAATTTTGGGGTAGATTGCTGAAAAATAGCCAAAAAGGAAACATTTTAAATTCCCCGGTCACAAGAAAAGCCTCAAAACAAAAGTCAGACTTTTATATGTTTACATTCGAGAAACAAAAACTGGCAACAGATCTTTCTCCTCAACGATTTTTTTTTCACCGCTACACATTTTAATAAAAGCATTGTTATAGAAAGTTAAGATGAAGCACTGAATAATAATTTGAATAGAGATAAGCCTTTGAAAAATAGGGAGTTTATGTCAAAATCTAAGTGTCACAATCTAATCACTAATGTTTTTAACTGATATCTCAGCCAAATATTATCGGAGGATTATGTTAAATAGCCGAACATAAATACTGTGAAACCTCTCTGAGCGGCTACCCCTCCGTTCCGCAAAATTTCGGCCGTTGAGAGGGGGTGGCCACTTTAAAGGGTTTTCGTTACAGTTGCAATATAATTCTATAATATACAATACTATAAGCAGGTCTAATACATAGAATGAAAGTTGAGACCGTTCTAAAAGGGAAATAGTATATTATTTAATTATTGTTTACACTTTTCGAAGAAAGGATAAAATTTGTGATTTAAATTTTCAATCTTCTCCAACAATTGTTTTAAAACCGAATTCAAAATGTTGCTCGTTTCAATTCAAATGTTTTTCAATTCAAAATGACAAATAAATTGCTCTACCCAATTTATTTGTCATTACATCTGAACTTTCGATGACTTTATTTATCATCCCCAAAATCACTTCAGTTGAAAGTTTAGTTTGCTCATAATTACAAAACGTTTTAGTAAATTGATTGTCAGAAGCCAAATTAGTGCCTGAAAGGCATAAAAATGTATTTGCTCAAAAGACGTTAATAATAAGAACGGATTAGTTAATTTAAACCAATCCCAAACTAACATTAGATTTGATTGAAAAACGCTAACTTCGCTGACTCGTTAACCAAAAAATGTTTGTCTCAGTTGCCAGTGTAATTATCAAAGTTCTCTATTGCTATTTCGGGCTGGAAAGAATTCGAAATCGTACTTTTTTAACTCTTTCGCCGATTTTCCACGTTCATATTGCTCAGAATTTCAATATGTAGTTCGAGATTCATAACATGATCTCCGACAGCGTTGTTTGCAACTCAGATTACACGAACACACTGACCAACTAATAAAATAAACATGAGTGACATTTTTACTTCAAAATTATCGGAATTCGTTAAAGACCAATAAGAATTCTCCTCTTTGAACTGAAAAGCTGCAGATTAGAAAAAGAAATTGAATAAATTTTCCTGAAAAATGGAATGGGCGCATCCACTCGGAGGCCGTTCAGAAGGGCTGGGTGGCCGTTGCTGGGGGTGTTTTTAACATTAAGTCTATGGACTAAAAAATCCGTGCCGCAAAAAAGTGGCCGTTGAGAGGGGTGGCTGCTTAGACAGGTGGTTGCTCAGGGAGGTTTCATTGTAACGGGAAAAAAACGAATCTATCGATACTTAGTTTGATGGTCTGTTCACTGGAGTTCGGGAGAAGTAACTCGGATATAGATGAATACATCGATACATACATAGATACATCGGTACATACGCTCAGTTTTAATTATATAAGATGCCTTGTAAAAAAAAAAAAAAAAAAAAAAAAAACGCGAATCAGATGCAATAGAATGTAAACAATGCTTTCAGAAGGTGCAATTTATGAATATAACGACGGAACTTACCCATTAATAAATATTTGAACACAATCGAATTGGAGTTATTTTATAATCTAACTGGGGCTTTTAGCAAATTGTTTTATTTTGAAAACACTAAAAAATCAATTTATATCTTCGGTATCTTACAGACATTTCACTTTTAGTCATTGCAAAAATCGATGCATGCACTAGCGAAGACCGCACAACTTTTTTAACGGAGAAAGAATTTCGGAAGTAAAACTTTCTCTTTGAACATTCTCATTCAATATTTCAGAAGTTGAAAGGCAATGCCAGTTAAGATATGGAAAGGAATTTATTGATTTTGATTCCACGTACAGGAATTAAAATCGGAGCTTCCTCCTCTCTTCAAATGATGAAGGATGTTTTATCGCCAGTTTCGTGTTCAAAAGGTGGAAAGTTATGCATCAAAAATCAATGTAAGCACTTTTTGGTTACGCACACGTCGCATTCTATCTTGTGTTGCTAATAAAAACGTCAAATAGAACATTTCAACATTCTTTTCTGTATTTTATGCTTATTCTCTATGAATTTTAGAGTAAAGACTATCGATCTTTTAGCGATATTTCTTTTGTTCAGGTTATATATTGAACCTTTAAATATTATTTAAAGCTTTGTCTTCCTTATTCAATACTTTTGTGCTTTAAAAATAATCTAGAACATAATTATGATTTTTTTTTGTTTTGATGCGTTGACAGATAAAGTAGATTTAGGTTTTATTTATAACAGAAGCCAATCTACTTTAACGATATATTTTTTAAGAAGTTGAATACAAAAATATTAAGACTATTTACAAAATCTATTTTCTCAATACGTCTTGAGTATTTAATGAATTAATAATAATCTATGTAGTTAGGGGGATAAACAAATAAATGTGTACAAAAATCAGATTGCTTTCGAAAGTGTAAGAATTTCCTTAAACGCGGTAAATAATGTAACGCTTAATCAAACTGTCCCAAAGTTACGCGATTACGAAAAAACAATGTTGCATTTTTTACAAAATTTGAATCTATTTTTAGCAACCATGTTTTTGAAATCTCTAATAGTAATCTTCACCTCTAAACAGTGCCATAGTAAAAATCAGCATCAAATGAGTAAAATTGACGATTTCGTGAGATAAAAGAAAATTTCATGACTACAAAGTAAATATTTTCTGCATTTTTTTTTCATTTTCTGACTTTGCATTTGTAAATTTAATCAACTGAATTTTATTTTGTTGTAAAAGAGAATTACTTTAAATATTTTGCTTATGAGAAAATATTGGTAATGCATCTAGATTGACCACCATTTTAGTGTTTCTTAAACCACGTGGTAATTGCACCTTGGGATAGCCAAGCGTTTTGTATCTTAGGACACGTTCCGAGGTACAATATATGCATGGTTCTTAATAATTGAGATATGTTGAGGAAGATGAAAAATTTTCTAATCTTACGTAGTCTTTTAAACACATTTAATGTTAGATAATAATTCATAATTTATAATTCATGATTTAACTCATGACCACGAATATTTTTTTTTTTTGTATTCTGGTGCAAAATTGGTTCAAGTATATGGCTGTTTCCTGAACCACGGAGACTTTCCCATAGAACAACAGGATGTGCCAAAAGGGACAATAGGATGTTATACCTTGGGACAGCTTGAAACTTTTACTTTAAATGGCTGACAATATTTTATTTTCAAACAGTGAATTTTTAAAAATATATTGCATAAAAGTATATTGTAGCATTTTTATGGGACTTTTAGATTTTAAACTTGATTCATACAATTGATGCAAAAAATTAAAATATGAAAAGTGTCCCAAGGTACAACAATCTCCCCTACTGCTTTTTGTTTTTCTACCACATCTGTTTTCTGTTTAAAAAAAAAAAAACAATATTGTACTTGTCAGTTTTTCAGAAACTCAAACGTTTTCCCCACGTATAAGAAATGAACTTTACATTGTAATGCAACCCTTCCAGCAAAAATTGGTATGTAAATAGATCCAATAGGGACTAATTAATGCTAATTAGTTTTTGTGTCCAAAAGAGAAACATTTTTTAAACGTGACTCTCACGTTCAAACAACCATAACAATCATTTTCTCAAACAAAAACTCTCAATAAAAATTGTGCTGATTAGTATTTGACTTCAATCGTCCACAGTGAAGTCACTTCATAGTTCAAAAGTGAAAAAATAGTATAAAAAAATAAAATGAAATATCTAGATGAATGTTTCAGCACAGCCTTAATATTCTAGATTTAATGTGGGGACCTTTTTAGAACTCTGAGTACGAAAGAGAAAAGAGGGAAAAATGAAAAATTTGCAGTTACTGCGCTTAACCTTCCTACGGTAGAATAGTGTTGAGTAGTTTCTACCCGTTTTTAGCATAGTATTGTCATTCATCTAGAACGGTTCTCAACTTGGTGGTTGTAGAAGAATTTCCCAAAAGGCATGAGTGTATTAAAAATATAGAAAAAGTAAAGTAGACAATAATTTACTGATTTTAGCTGCATTATGTAAATATTAAATAGCAATACCAATCCTCCCACTAATGTTGTGAAATAGGCTTGCCGGGAGGGGGGGGGTTGCATGTCAAACTTACCAAGATCTTAAATTACCTCAAGAAAATTTTTTCGTATTAATTTTTTTCTAGTATTCATTTAATTTAATAATTATACGTTCAAATAGTAGTATGTTCAAATAAAGTTAATTGTACAAACATTTAATTTTGTGTGGAAAAGTATCTATATTTTTATGTAATAACCAGCTTTAACTGTCCTAAACCACATTTAGTTTTTAATTGACTACTTTGTTTGTCCACATACAATGCTACAGTGTGTGTGTTGATGGGGGAGTGACCTCAAATCAGTATTTAAAGAGGGCTAATGTTAGAGCGATGTAGGATAAAAATAGGTTTTGCGACAGAATGTCTACTTTGATCATCAATCTCACCTACCTCTGGGCAAATTTGAGCGCTTTGTGGCGGTTTCATAATTAGAGCAAACTTTGATAGTGAAAAGTCCTCATTATATTTCGTTTTAGCTGCATTCTATTTGTTGTTGCTGTTTTGTATGGAAAATTGGAATTTGATCCCCGTATATCAGGATACTCACTAAGCAAGATCAATATTAAAAAAATTAAGAATAAACATAATAAAAACTACATAGGTAGAAACAAAAACTATTAACATAAAATGTAAACGATACAATAGATAAATCGGTGTTACTGCTGAAAGAGAATCGAAAGACTTTACGATCAGGACATAAATTCTCCGGCTCTCCAATGTCAAGAACAAAAATCAGCCATTTTTTGCTATTTATAATCTAATTTTTGTCGGAGAAGCAACCTTATTATTTTTTTAGTCTTTCACATAAAGTCTTTACTGGAGCTAAAAATACACATTTTGTTCAGTCAAGCAGTCATTCTCAGTTCTTAGTCTGAATTTGGCATCAGCCTCTTTACGTGTTTTTTAACCAAAAGTTCTCCAGTCATCTCCGATTATCTCCCAGACTTAGTTCTTGGAATAACTAGCTAGTTTATTAGAATACAATGTCACAATCCTGTTTCACACACATACACTAAAAAATTTTGTGCAACCTTACTCCATCAAGATGGTGGCAGCTTAGCTGCCTCCATTGCTCTGGAGTAATTTAGCGGATATAACTGGTGTAAAGTTACACATTGCTTGTGGAAGGTTGCACCATGGTAATGTAACTATAGCGTAACGTCTCACTCATTTCTGCGTAAGATTACAGCAGAATTTTCTGTATGCTTACAGAGAAATTCCTTGAAAGGTTACACATCAGCAAAAATTAAGCTTTAATCCGACTCTCTTGAATGATTTATCAAGTTCATGCTTTTTAACATCACGAACAATAAACACGAATTATTTTAGTACACAATATTTATATATTTTAACTTCAAACAAGGCATTTTTATTCCACTGAGAGAAGAAATGACCTGATTTTTGCCCGAACCCCCAACGTGAATCTCACAGATGAGATGGGTCGCGAAGCAAGAGCGTTGCTACCAAGGCCGGTTTTCGTTTCACTAATAAGAGTTTGACTGGTCTGTGCCGATTCTGGTCTTTACGCATTTGCTTTGAATTTTACTGAAACTACAGTGCAAGGTTCCTCCAACAATTTGAGTTTTTGAAAAAATGATGTTACACACTTCAGAATTCGTCTAATGTTACACCCATTAACAATGGTAACCTTACACATTTTTTTAACAGTGTAGTTGTATGCTAATCGGTAATGGTTACAGGCACAATTGACAATGATACAATCAACAATTACTGAAAACAGACTTGACAGTCTCTATCAATGCATTTTTACAGAGACTAGACCTCCAGGAGCAGTTATTTACTATTAGATTGGTTCAAAGGTTGAAGAAATCTTGAGCACAGAAAGAGTGATGACAACTAAAGATTTGGTTTGAAGAATGAAAAGAAAATTTCCCTGAAGAGAGTAAATGTTGCCGAAGTATTCTTCGGCGATTTTACTTCAAAACGAATTATTTCTTGCAGACTGAGTACACCTCGCTATGTGAGATCCGGCTGGCAACATAAGTCTCTAAAAGTGAGAATTTCCTTTTCGATAAATATAATCTTGTGACTTTGCAAGTTTGATTAATTTTAAAGGAAGGTGGTAATGAATGGTACATGGGATTGAACGGACCACGACCAGTTTCCATATATTCTATTTGGAATTTTTTTTTTTTTTTTTTTTTTTTTTTTTTTGTGCTATTCGATACCAGTAGTGATTCAACTAATTTGACAAAGTGATTGTTCTTCTGAGTTCAGCCAGGTTCTGTTATACACACGTTGGTGGTTCAGAATTGATGTTTTTTTAAGCACTTTTATTACACTTGGCCTGATTGTCATGGAGTAATCTGAGGCGTGCTTTTGCTTATATTTCAGCAACTCGATCACTAAGAGACTTCTGGATTTTACTAAATGATTTGCTTAATCTTAAGGTACAACTTAAGGCTGAAAATTTAAAATTCTGAAATAACATCATTGTTTCGGTTAGGATGGAAAATAGCAAATTGGATGTAATTTCCCCATTAAATGTTTAAATATAAAATCCATTATAACAAATTTTGTTGCCTTGCAAATGTAATGTTAATAGTAATCATAATGAAAATTTTGAATCAAGTTCTCCCTGGAGCAAGAATGAAATTTATTCACAGTCGTTGCTTTCTTAGGGTTTTTATCCTCATCTATGCACCTATGCCAATAATCGATAACGGGGCTAAGTAAAAAGACGTATTAGGATCTTTATCCCAAGATACTTATATGTTGTGAACCATTCTTTTGCGTATACTCAGCAACTAGACCACTTACAGACTTCAGAATTTCATTAAATGATTTATTTAACCTTAAGGTACACTTAACGCTAAAAAATCAAACTCTAAAGTAAAATTTTGTTTGAAAACGTAAAACTTTGAAATAACAGATTTTTTTAAAAAATAATAAGCACTTTTCATAATGCACTCAAAATGACAAAATAACTTTTCTGGGTCAGAAAGGACAATTTAAGTATTCCTGTAGTTTTTAATTCTTTGAAGAAAAAGATTTCACAAACGAAGAAAAGTGCGCTCAAGTCATTTTAAACCAAACTTTCCCATTAAGATAAATAAAAAGTGCATGTTTCAACACTCAAATTTATGATTGAAAGATAGATAATGGTAAAACATTCTCTGCATGACTAGAACCGGACTTTTCTTCGTTTGTGATATCATTTTCTTGGAAATTTTTGAAAACTACAGGAATTCTTAAATTGTCCTTTCTGACCCAGAAAAGTTATTTTGTCCTTTTGCGTGCATTATGAAAAGTGCTTATTATTTTTTAAAAAAATCTGTTATTTTCCAGTAAATGCAGTAAGGCAGATTTTTCAGTTCTGCAGATGGCTATTATCTGTTGACCCAATTTAACATATGCTAAAGAAATATAAACATCAGCAGCAATGCTATCGCCGCGAAGCACTGGATCAAGTTTGCTCCAAAATGGCGGATGCGTCGACTCCTCCGCTATAGGGGCCTTACTCAGGCCCAGGCCCCAGACCCAAGGTTATTATAGGCGTGTCCTTCCCCTCTCCGCTCTTCTTTCTTCGCAGTTGATGAATTAACAGTATTACTTCCCCATTTACGAAATGTATTTGAAAAGGTGGTGATTCAAAATATTTTTGAAGAAGTTAAAAATATACATATGAATAATGTAAAAAAAGTATGAATATTAATTTAAATATGATAGGAAATTGTAATCATAAAAAAATAATAATAATTGAAAAATTTCCATTTATAAAGAATGAAAAGATAAAATAATCATACTTTTCCTACTACCTTATATTTTAAGCAACGTCTACCAAAGACAATGCAACCTCTTAGTCACGGTAGACTAAAAATTTTAGTGAAAATAGGATTTAAACTATTTATTAAAAAATTATTCAGCTTTATTTATTCAAATTTCGGGACGATAAGCAAACTTTTTTGAGCGAGCTTTAGCGGCCCGATAAACGGTACATATAGGTACGAGGTCGACATTCCGTAGCGTCTATCATGCCTTTGCAACATAACACAACTGGTAGACTTTTGTTTTTATATCTTATACATTATAAACAATTATTTAAAAAAAAAATTAGGCTTATATATTTAAGTCAAAATTGACTGATTTTTTCGCATCTTGCGTGGGTGGTAGACACGGCACGGCAACGCTTCTGACGCGGTAGACATATATTTTTCGTTATGTTTATACGTAATCAATAATATTACGGAGTTTTAGCCTTATATATATAAGACAATTTCACAAGTTTTTGGAACATATTGCAAAATTTTTTATTAATTATTGCAACGATAACTTTTTGGTAGACTCGCGTTTTCTACTTTTAAATAAACTAATCTAAGATTTAAAAAAATTCTGGTTTAATATAAATAATGTATTAAAAACTGTCGCTATCTCCCCTACTATAAGTTAAGAAAAGACAAATATATTGTATTTGTATTAACTGAAATGTTATTATTATTATTATTATTTTTTTTTATTTTATTTTTTTTTTTTTTGCTCGTTAAGAATAAATATAAACTTGGCGACTGGGCAAGTTTACGCGTTGAACGTTGGAGCACCTTCATGCACGTTCTTACTGTATCTTACTTAAACCTACCACTGACACTTTTTTTCACTCTAAACTTTCTCAAACCTGTTTAGTATTTTCAGGCTATTTAGTTTTGAAAATAACCATTTAATTTTTTATTACGTTACACGTTCGTATCTTATAGATACAATCATATAGTGCTGTCTTCATGCCCGGTTAGCTTTTACTTTATACACTATTCAGTATGTAATAATTTTGCTTTATTTTAACGATGGTAAGTCATTATGTACAAAACACTAACAGAACCACATTAGGTGTCAAAATAAATATCCATAAACGTGTCCCGTGTCCGGGGCATGTTTAAGCAACCGACTTGAACTCGAAAATAATTTGTTTAACGGTTAAAAACACAAACTTAGTCACAACTAAATATACCAATATTTACTACATTAACTACTTCAGATAACCTCAATGTCTAAAATTTCCTAAGTTTAAACAAATAAATTAGAAAAATAATTGAAAAAAATCAGCGTAGACGTGTCCCGATCTACCCTATTTATCAAATAAGTAAAAATAATGATTTTGCGTACATTTGTTTTACTTTAAAATATACTGTAACTTAGTATATAACTTTATAACTTTAAACTATAATAAGTAACTTAACTAACTTAATGTAACTTTAAAATAGTATAGTTGCAAAATTTTAACATTTTAGTGCCCAAGTCATTACAACCAGTGACCTATTAATCCCATTGGTGAAAAGGAATGGTTAAAATAAACTTTTGTAGTTTTTTTTTTTTTTTTTTTCATTGTTGGTGTTTTTTTTTCTCTCTCTTTTTTTCTTTTTGGATAACTATTGAAACTATCCTGAGATTTTTTTAAAAACCTGATAAATAGAGTTAATTCTAAAATAAAAGAAAAAAAATGTTTCATTCTCTACTGGTCTTTGTTACGAAAACACAATGGCACGATACATTACTTTTCAACGAGAAGAGCAGCTGTTTTATTTATTTATTTAATTATTTTTAAAATTCTCACTTATTGATCAAAGTAAGGAAAAGAAATAGTTATACCTATGTTTTTATTACTTTTCTTTCGGAATATTGAAAGTTTTACCATTTGCCATCAAATTAAATTTGTCTTATTGCTCTTCTCATAAAATGCATACCAATTATTTTCCAATTTACCAATACTTTTCATATAAGACCCACATCTTTACGGAAAATTTCTGAAGTTAATTCGATGCGAGAAACCTCATTAATTACTTTTACAATTTTGCTCCCTTAATTATTTTTGCCATTAAGGATTTCATTGAAGCTCAACGTAGCTAACCATCTCTGCTTCTCTTTAAATGTTAATAGTCCTATCAATCAACCTGTTCGTTTCTAATAAGCGTAATATGCTTCTACGCTTTGTAAAAAACTTTTTTTTTTTCGCTTTTTTGGTTCAAACACATTTATATGAATAAAAAAATATTCCAAGCCAAGACTTTATGAATCAGTATAATTTGTCTTAATGTGATTTTTGGATGTTTCAGAATTCTTTCTTTCTTAAAGTGTTCACTCATTTATTTTTCCCCAATAAAAGTAAAATTTTGCTTAGTTTCATCAAAAGTTTTTAAAAAGAAAGAAATCAGGTAGGGAAAAGGTTTCGTTGTGTGATCATAATTATGAGTTTAGATATCTGGAGTTTTGGAGGATTCAGGATTCTTCTTGATTTAAATGAAGGTAATTTTAATTCTGATAAATATGTGCAAAAAAAGTGAGGAACACATTTTTTAAAATGAAGTCTTCAATCATAGCTCATCAAATTCGTCTAACATTTTTAATTTCAGTGATTTCATTTTATAAGAGCCTCCACTTTTTGCATCTTCGCAATGCACCGCAGTATCTCGTTCAAACTGGAAATGTATCACGTTGGAGAAGTTCCAACATTGTACGAAGTCAACGAACAACATGAAAAAAAATGTGATCCCAGATCCCCCAGATATATAGAACATCCCCCCAGGAATATAGAACACTTAAGCGATTTTAGGACTCAGGGTAGATAAACTGATTACTGACGTATAATACTTTACTACCGTGGAAAGATACTGACAGTACCGGCAAAAATGAGTTTTTCGAGATATTTGAAGAAACTCATTTTCGATTCAGTACTTACCAGGGCCTAATTACCGTACAGACCAACTAAGCCTGGCTCTAGGGCTTCATATTCCTAAGGGGCCCCTATTTTTTAATATAGGGGCCCCTTATTATATTAGTATTAAAGAATCATGTATTTCCAAGAAAGTAATCAAAGATTAATGATTTATTCATTACAAAATACTCTATTAATACTTTATTAGTATTTTTCATTTAGCTGGTTTTATTTGAGTAAGAAGGCTTCATTTTTTGAAAAATTCAAGCAAAGTTATTTAGTTTCTAGTTTTTTTTCATAAATAACTGACTAATGAACCTAAAAAGACTCTGAAAAAGGAATTATTTGGTAAATGGCCTATTCTTTTCGTTTGGATAAATATCTGCGAGGAGAGGGGGAGGATATGTTCTTCCCTATTTAATTGCGTTATAAAAAATTAAGTTGCGAAAGAAATGTAAAGCATTGGCGGTGCTAGGCGTGTGCTAACAGCGCCTCGAGGCCCTATATATAAGGGTCCACTACGGCTACCACCAACATTTCAAAAAATTAAAACATTATTTTGCGTTGACTTAAAGTGGTAAAATAGATAGGGGGTCTCCAAATTATTGTGATCCTTGGGTCTCACTTTTAGATAGTCAGGCCCTGATACTAATAGGGAACTGTTGAAACTAGACGTTTTTTTGCTCCCTTTTTTCATTCAGTGGCAACTAAATAAACAAGCTTGTACAATAAAGCTAACGTACAATAGCAATAGATGAGAGAAATGAAAACATTGAAGGCACTGACTTTTACTTGCCCACACCAGTTTAGTACTACGAAAATTTCACTAATTATTTAATAGATTCGTATGTTTTGTTCTATATTTAAAAGTATACAGTCGGTATCTGTGTTGACTACGCAATAATCTTACACGTCAATAAAACTTCACAAAGAAACCTGGATCTCATAACAATTTTTACGTGTTTGTGAAAACAGGAATGTTTCGAAATAAAAAAATAATCATGAATTCGACATAGCTTTTGAATATTTATGTTGTTTCCTCCTGATATTCTAGTAAAAATCAAAAGTTCATAGAATATGTAAAGAATAGGAAATATTACTTTGAAAAGTATGTTTAAAACACTGAACCACAACAGTTTTTAAAAGCTCTTTCGTGTTTAGTTCCACAAAATATTGCGCCGAAATCTACATGAAAGGATGAATAAATTATAAGAGTTTACTCGAAAATACTTTCCTATTCCTTCAGCTCTAAGAGCGATAAAGCAAACCAAAGGTTCAATGTTTTTCTTGGCATATTTAATGCAGTTACATTTGAAATGCAGAAGAATTTTAAAACTCCTTCATCGCACACTATTGCTCTGTATTTTCCTTATTTTCCACTCCTATTCTAAAAACCTTCGTCTAGAGCATTAAATCTAATCCAAAAAGTAAATGCTGAATTTTTAATTACTTTAAAGATTACTTTTCACTCATCCACTCAGACCAGGCACAACATCAAATTTTCGATGAAAAAAAATAATATTGACACAGAGAAAAGAGTTTCATAGATATTTCCAACCACTTTGATACAAACAGCGATTAAATAGAAAAATCGATTTTCATGCTAATTCTCTTTTTGTTAAACTGCAAAGTTTTCTCTACAGACCTTGAAAATTTAGTGAAGCATCCTCATAAATATAAAAGCGAATGATCGATTAACGCTGACGTCATCAACAGTGAAACTAGCGCCACAGCATGATAATTTGGTAATATATTCTGCCAATGTTTGACATGCAGGGAAATGCTTTATCGTGACAATGCTGAACTGTATCCAGTAACTTAATGGTTTTACTGGTAAGAACGTCATTTAAGGAGAATGAAGAAACGAAAAAGTGGTCAACAATGAACGCTTTTGGTTCGAATTTGGGGTGTAAATATTTAAAGTGTTTCTTTGCTGACTCCCAAGTCCAAGGCACTATTATCATTAAATTAGCGTAAAAGAAAGTCATGTGATGCACACATCAGCTCGTTTTTTTTTTTTTTTAGTGAACAAGGTATTTTTTCAGTTTTTTTTTATTTATAAGTAAAATAACTTAGTTGGGCCATTGTTTATGGTTACATCTAATAAGTAACACTATCTTGCAAGAATGAAAAAAAAAGCGTTTTGAAGTTGAAAAATAGTTTTGTTCAACAGTTACATATTCTGGAGAATGACCTTTACATGTTTTATTGGAATCATATTTAGTCTCACCATTTATCTTTGTGTATATGTGTGATCATGGTATGTTAATTACATGTGCATTAGCTTGAATTGTATCTTTTTAAGGTCGCCTAAACCCATAACAAAGCTAACCTCTATAAATAAAAATATTTAGTAAAATAATGATCCAAGTATTGTACATGGTATTAATCGATAGTAATCTTGTTTTGTGCTTGACATCGTCATTTTGTTAATTGCTATTTGTGAATTCTGTAAATGAACAGCAATATTCGTAAACGATTCCAATAGACTAAAATATAAGGAAGTATAACACGTATAACGTCAGCTTTCATATTATGAAATTTTATTACATGAAGCTTACAACATTTGGCATCAATTACTTAAATAATATAAAGTCTCTATTCATTTTCTCGTGGATTTTCAACTATTCTTCCTTCAGACATTCTTTATTTTGCTGTAAGAAGGAAAGAAAACAATTTAAAAAAATAAAATTAATTAATCTTTTCGTTACGAATTTAAATTTTAAACTTACAATAAACAAATTTCTGCAAAGAGAAAATTGCTTTGTGTGCTATTTAAGCTTTTTTTATGCATGAAAAATTACGGCACGTAAAGTTGATTAAAAATCCTAAGTTGTTCTAATGCATATTCACACGTGTGTCATATTATCTTTCGAAACATTAAAACATCGAGTAACTGACCCCTCTTGTTACTATTTCGTTTGTATCTATAATAAGCTACCTGCGAAAATTGGAGTTTTAATAGTGGCCACTCTTTACTTACATCTAGTACAAAAGTGGTAAATTCAACCAAGTTTTACAGTACTTCAGTGTAGTATAGTGTACAACCCGTTTTCAACAATGGGGAAGACGTAGAAAACCTGTAGCAGTTTCTGTCCTGCTGATCTTTCGAATGGACCTCTGCCAAAAGAACTTCTCGAACAGTTCTAAAGCTAATACCATGAGGTGCATAAATACATAAAATAACATGAAGTGATTCTTTCATGTTCGGAATTAAGTAAGTCACAAGGTCAATAAGTCATAAAGTGATATGATTTAGACTTAATTTTCAATATGAAAGAACCACTTCGCTGCATTCGCTCCAAAGCTGTTCCAGAGACTCTGGCGGCATTATAGAGAGCTCCATTCGGACTATGAGCAGGACACTCCCTGCAGTAGGTGTCCTACGACTTCCACATCCTTGGAAACTAACTGCGCACAATGCTAATGACTACATAAAGGAGTATAAAAATTGATGGCATTTATCACTATTGTACTCGATGTAAATACATAATTGCCACTGTTAAAGTTCTAATCCGCGTAATCTCTTGGCACTATAAGTCATGTGGAACCATGAATATCTAACCACTCTACTACAAAGCAATCTGTATTGCACTTTAAGTCATCAAATCGTTACTTTTATTCTTTTTAGGTTCTTTAATCTCGTCTTACTGTATCCTCAACACGGTTACCAACTGCTCCACAATTTGCGGAGTTTCTCCGCAAGAATAACGAAACTCCGCAGCTCCAAAAAAAAATAAAAAAATGCTCCGCATTTCCGGGCCGAGCGTTTTCTAGCATGACATAGTGTGAAGAACTGTTTTTTATTGTTATGCTAGTGCTCAAAATGATTATCAAAGCTTAAAAACCATTTTAGATAAGTGTTTTTAATTTTGTGTTTGTAATTTTATGCAAAATACCGAGCTGCTCCGCAAAATTTCAAAATGCACCTCAAACTCACCACAGATGCTCCTCAAATTGTTTCTCCAAGTTTGACAACCCTGCTCTTCATAGATCTTAATTTTCATAGCCTTTGTGATTGACTTTAAAGTATCTTCTATGCCGTGTTATCCATAAAGACAGTTTGCTTAGTTTCTCTTGCTCTAGTGGTTTCTTTAAAATGTGTGGGTGTGTTTTTTTTCCGAAGATGTATTTTTAAACCCTGTTCCAATCTTAATTCTGAGAATCAGGTCTCCATATTAATATACTTTCTGGATACGGGGTATACTGAGGGTTTTCAAGTATACAAAATGAATGGTTGGATAATCTATTATGATGGTTGTAAATATGGTATCGATGAGAACTTCAGTGATCGTACCGTGGTATACTTTTGCTCAACAAGCAGTTCTTTCAGAAGTTTATGAAAGAATGAAAACTTTCATTAGGAGTAAAACAATACATTTGTGCTGAAACTAAATTGATAATTACTAATTTAATGATGGAAAAAATTTCAAATTATTTCCTATTTATGTTTTGGCGTTAGAAGGAATGACCCCTTTTTCAATGTAGAAAAACTGACGTCTTCTGCATAGAAAAGGTTATTTCTTGAAATCCCGAAAAAAGATGTCTGTATAACAGTTGCCCAAATCAAAAATTGACAAGTTGAATTTAAAAGAAATCTTCGGGGGGCAGTTTTTGATGCTGAAAGATTATGGTTGATTCTCGAGGAAGACCTGCATACTTTCCTTCCCTTTATCGTCTGAATGGAAATGGAAATGTTACCCCCGTATTGCTCTAATTCTTAAAGTATTCTTGCCATTGCTGCCAAAACTCAGATGGATTTGAGTCGAGAAACAAATGTTGCTAAGTACGGTACATTCTGATCATTTGGTTAGGAAAACCTAAAGCACCAATCTGGTCACGTGGTTCGACTACGACGACAGAAGACACGCTTTGCGTGAGACAAGTGTGGACTATGCGGTAGATGTGCAAACGGTTCTGAACTTTTTTAAATTGGTAATCATGATGTTCGCTTGGTCCAGTGTGTTTCTGACATCGTTTGACAACCTTCCCAAAAACTTATGCATCAAATATAAACTGCTGTTAAACTTCAATAGTGATCGCCGTTGACTGTCCCCTTTCATCCATTTAAGTCCACTGTACGTTCATCTTCTACAATCAGAAACCTTACCCCAATCATTGTTCGGACCTGAATGCATCTAGATTTCATTGTTGAATGCCGTAAGCAGGCCAAACTTACTATTTCTCTACATATTCCAGTCTGGTGGCATGGTTAAAACTGCGGACATTCTGACGCAATCGCACAGGTTCACTTTTCATTTGAAACCCCCATACATAAATTCCTATTTTTTTTTTTTTTTTTTGCCTTATCTTATTGTTTTAATAAACTTATTCGTGAGGATTTTCTCTCCTTTTATGTGATTTAATTATGAATAATGCGACTATAAAGAGCTGAAGTTCACTCAGAGATGTTTTACAATCCGCTGTAAAACATCGTTTTACTTGGATATTTTCCATGTCACGAGTTGTAGGTAGACACCTTTCCAAGCGCAAAGAGAATACGTCTGAACCTAGTATAGTGTCGAAGTTATCGTTATTATTATTTTTATTCCTTTATATGTCAGCATTTTTGGTGCTGAACTTTAAAATCTAGCAGGAAAACATTTCAGCCAACACAAATTCTATGCTTCTAACTTCAAATTATATTTAATTATGAACAACAGGGGTATTTTTTGTATTATATATTTACGTATTTTCTTTTTGGATTTTGCAATCTCATTTTTACGCAAGCTCGAAATGCAATAACGCAAGCAGGACAATTTTCTTATTTTTCAAAGAAAAGTAAGTGCTTTTTGGTGAAGACTTGGCTAAAAAGGACATAATTCAAAAGTCATTTTGGAAAATAGTAATACGTATTACTCTTAATCCCCACCCGATAAAGAGTTTAAAAGGTAATTACTTTAGCGATGTTTCATCAGTCAAAACTTAATATAACTTATCGCAATTTTAGAAATCACATTTTTCAGATACATTATACGGTATTTTAACACACATAAAGGTTAATCCTTCAATTACAATAGAACTTGTGAGCCTGATTGAATTATCCAGAGCGTGACCATACTACCTAAACCCTATTTCTTAAGTTTGTATTTTATCTTACGATAATAATATATTTTTAAAATATTAAATAAAAACAAATTCACAGCATGAAGCATCACTTTGCATCCTCATATATATATTATGCAAAATATCACTGCTCGAGTAACGCTCTGACGTCACCAACAGTGAATCTCGCGCCATAGCATGCGTAACGGCATTATTTCATTGCTGAAGTACCAAAACTTCAGTAAGTTATTTATAAGTTTTTTTTAGTAATATTTGACATGCAAGGAAATGTTTTATTTTGACAAGGCTGAACTTGATCCGGTAACTTAACTGTTTTACTGGTAAGACTAATTTTAGGAAAAAGAAGGGAAAATCCTTATTCTCATATAAATAATAGTTGATGATCGAGTAACCCGCGTATTTGAACAATGAAACTCGCGCCACGTCTTGATAATTTGATAATGTGTTTTGGTAGTGTTTAACGTGCAGGGAAAGGCTTTATTGTGATAAGGCTGAACTCGATCCGTTATTTTAACCGTTTTACTGGTAAGGTTGTGTCGTTTCAAGGGAAGGAAGAAACGAAAAAGAGATCAACTATGAACGTTATCTACTGGAGTTTAGGGTTAATCCACTGAAATTAGGGTTACGATTTCATCCATCAAAATATCACCAAACTGGCAATTGCTTCGTTAAAATGTTGAAGAAGGGAAGCAATGTCTAGTTTTTAAATATAAAAAAACGTAATAAAGTAGTTCATTATTGTATTAAAAATGCTTCATTAGTGCATCATAAAAATTTAAAAAATGCATTTTAAATGATTCAGAAACTCATCGTGTACGAATATTTTTTTGTATGTATGAAGCTCAACTGAAGGATTCAATCACATAAATAATTGTTTTTTATTTTCCCATAGAGAAGATATTATTTTAAAGCTCCAAATTCCCCTTTCCATTATTTGTAAATAACCACCACTCCTTGATCGACGTTGAAAATGAATCTTTCTTTGGAATTTTTAAAGGAAATTTCAATTTATATGAAACAAACAGTCATAAAATCTTTATGATGTCTTTGCTTTAACTAAAACGATAGGTGCACATAAAGCTTAAAAGTGGTTTGTTGGGATATTTTGCACTAAAAGTTATAAGAACTGGAATGAAAAATGCAAGATCATTCTAACAGTCAACAAAAGTTTGAAGTTTAAGTCATATTTTATGATTGAAAACACTTCCTGGTCAGTTTACATTAAACATGTGAAAGAGTAAGAGTGGGAAGTAACAAAAATATTCTACTCAAAATTTTTACTTCCTTAACAATATCACTTCTGAGCCCATTGCTTCAAAACTAAAAGATGTATAGGTTTGAATCAGTTTATTACCAACATAAAAAGCGTTAGAATAAACTTTTAAAAGTTCATTGGCCTCAACTTCAGAGAAGGTATCTTACGGTTGAGCGAAAATTATGAGTAGAAATGTACAACGAAAATTTACACCTCAAAGTGTAGGTTATAAATGATTGTTTATTCTACTATACTTGACAGAAATATGAGATGTATACCAAAACTTTAAGATCTTTCGGTACGGAAAGTTATCGACTGAACAGCAAAGAACTCTAAAAGTGATGACAAAAAAAAAAAAAAAAAAAAAGGAGGAGAAAACCAGAACTTCCGCATCAAACATATTACAAAAAGTTACGCTGTAGTAAAACTGCCTGTAAGAAAAAAATATATATATATATATATATATATATTTTTAGGTACTTTCATACTTAAATTACTATTACAATCGATGTTACATAATAGATAAACTAAATTGAACAAATCTTGAAAGGAAAACCTTAAGTAGTTTACATATTTAAATTTTAAAATTACTGAAGAAATTTAAACCATTTTCTGAATCTCCTCACATAATCTTCACATCATAAGTATAAAGCTGGACAATAAAGATATTAGTTAAAAATGTAACAAATGTAATTCAAAAATTCATTAAAGTTAAAAAATCGAACCTTTGTTTTTAAATTTTAATCTGGTATGCTTTAAACAGAGTTGATTACAAAATGTTTTTATTTTCATTAATATTTTAAATGCCCCACTAAAAATAGCACTTATGTCATTAGTGCACGTACTCTCCAGTACTTTTCAACAATAGAACTAAAACCTCCGATTGCAGCGCAATCGTCTAAATGTGACTACAAAAATGAAAATGGTTGTTTTTTTAAGCATAATAAATACGTTTTTAAAATGGTGAACAATTTCCCCTACCCACTGTGATGTATTCCTCTCTCTATGTAACATGAAAGAAAAATTTTCTATCGAGGTCACTTCTAATAATCTGCATTCTTAATCTTGATTATTCAACTTGAATAACTTCTTACTTGAATTTTGAACAGTTTTTTAGAAATTTTAGTTGAACATCTAAAATTGAAAACTCATTGCGAGGGAAAATTACCAAAACTCACCAAGTTCACAACGTTTCGAAGCCTTATTTGTTTTGTTCAATCCTACTACTAATGTTCTTTGAACGGCTTTGAAATTTCTCTACCAAACTTCGATTACTTCCAGTGTTTGGGGCAGATTATCTTTTTTGTTTTAGAAGGGAAAAACCTTTTGCATTGGTGCTACAGTAAAAAGATGACTGGCCCCCACAATTGAAAGCTCTTTTGAAAAAGATTCAAAAAAGAGATTTTTTTTAATAAAATATCTTCCGTAAATGATTAAACATAGACAAAGCATCGTCACATCAATGTCTTTACAAAGGGAGAAAACCAAAATCTATGCCGGCAGCAATTGCGTTCCTTGCACGGGTGTCACCAGAGATGGTAATTTGAGGTGTCATCCCCCTCACCATTCAAAAAAAAAAAAAAAAAAGTTAATATCTTTATCTTTCCTAATAATAAAGCTCAAAGTTTGGATCTCTGTCGGGATGTCTCTATGACGCGCATAGTGTTATCTTTCAAGGCAATCCTTTACAAAATAACATTGGCAACATTGAATATTTCGAGCGCAAAAATGACTGTGACTGTAACCATAACAATTACTGTAATTCGAACAGTAGGTAAATAAACAAAGCCGAAAACGGAACCTTTTGTTTACGACGATTTATTTCATAGAAAGCTTAGAATTAAGCTTACGAATGTTCTAATTTTACACTTCAGAAGTGGGATAAACAGCGTCTACAACGATAGTGACGTGAGTACATTAAAGTTTTCGAAAATAATTTAAATTGCTAACGGGTTTAACCACCACCTCCTACATAGCTTACGTTCGTCGAGCACGACCTGTAGCGACCGGTTAGTTGATCACGTGACAATGATCATGTACTCCAATCAACAGCTTAGAGCGGTAACCGGTTGATCTTAGAACGCTGCGGTTACGGTTCGTCAAACGCAACCATAGAAAGCCCAGTCACTGGTTTTGTCATATGACCGAAAAAGGTTGACTCAGAGAAAATTTCCCAATGAAAATCACTTTAATTTATATTTCTTAGCATACTAAAGCTATTATTTTGAGAACAGTAGTTCACCAAACATATTAACATTGATCAAAGAAGAAATCAAAAGTTTTGTTTTCCATGTTAACGCTCTTTTTTCTCTTTAAATTGAACAAATATATAAGAAAGAACGTAAGGAATAAGATTACAGTAGTCAAAATTTTCAATACATTGTATCAAATCCGCATGAATTTTAAAAACTCTTATTAGGTTCGATAAATAAGGTCTGAATTATCAGTATCATAACGAAGTAAACATAATTGAAAAATTTAAGTTTTAACATTATCATAGACTCATATTTAGACGAGAACGTCATCCTTTAAATTTTCCCGTCCACTATCTTAGAAACATTCACGTATTTAGTAATACAATCGCTATCACAATAAAGTATTCTAAAAAAATTTATAATTGAATATGAAATGCTTTCTGCATAAATATGAAAATATGCATGGGAATTATGTAAATCATGCGTCACTCTGTAACATAGAGTAATCAAATGAATATTTTGCGAAACAGAAAGCAATATTGAAAAAAATGTAAGTAGTGAGTGAAATATTTTCTTTTTGTTTACGTTCCTTGGCGACATATGTTTCATCTCCCTCAATCAATTAAAACAGATTTTTAGCTTTATTCTTACAAATTTTCGTAGCTGCAGTCTATTAACATTATTGAAATGATGACATAAAATTTTGTGATCAGAATTTCATTCAGATACATTTATATTGAAAATTCTAACTTGAACGTTAAAATATCCTTATTTTTGCGTTCTACGCGGGAACCTAAATGCCGCATGAGAGCAAGACCTTTTATTTGACGATAATTCCCGGCTTTATTACTCATAATTTTCAACTTGAAAAAAGTTTAGCATTTTTTCTGTTATTTAAAAAAAATTCAGAAAAAGTTTTTTTTTGAAGAAAATTATAAATTTTAGGCCTCTTGCGGGACACCTAAATAATTTTTGATTTGAATGAATTTTTTTGTATAGTATGTGGGTCGGTAGGGGCAACGTTTTATCAACATGACAAAATAAATTTCGAAAAAAAGTTTTTTTCGATACACCCTACTGCTGAGGCAAAGTACCATTCAAGTAGATTGGAACTTATGGCTATTGTTCGGACATTAGATAAATTACGCCAGTTTCTCGTAGGTATTCAGTTTACAGTTAAAACTGACTGTCAGGCATTGGTTTATTTAAACTCGAAGAATACTAGTAATCCTAAGAGTGCAAGATGGAGCAATTTCATACAAGAGTACAACTTAGATGTAAAATTTAGGCCTGGAACCAAGATGGCTGATGTCGATTCTTTAAGTTCAGTACTTGAAGGTGATACGTTACAGACAGTGATTGAAAACAATTTTGAAGTTTTGCAAACATTCACGGAGGATGAGAAAGTAATGGTAATGCAACATGCTGATGAAGAGTCTAGAGCGCTCATCAAAATATTTGAAACAGAGATTTACAATAGAACAAAGGAAGATAATCGACGGATAAAAGATTTTGAATACAAGAATAAAAAGCTGTACCGTAAGGTTCAAGACAAAGGAAGGACTAAATTGCTATACATAGTGCCCAGAAGCATGAGAAAAAGTCTAAAAGTGAAGTTTCACGACTTAATGGGACATTTTTCTGTTGACAAAACAGTCGCAAAAATAGAAGAGTTTTTCTGATTTCCGTCAATGAAGAGATATATCAAGCATCATAGCGGTGTGTTTCGAATGCTTGGTCAACAAAACGCCCGTGGAAAACAACAAGGAGTTTTACATCCCATCAAACCAGGAAAAAGACCATTTGCCGTAGTTCATCTTGACCACTAAGGTCCATTCGTAAAAAGTTCAAAAGGAAACGTTCATTTACTTGTTATAGTCGACAATTTTCCTCGTTTTGTAAGACACTATCTGACTAAGAACACTTCTACTCAATGTGTTCTAAAATTTCTAGAAGAATTTGGACTTCCTGAGAGAATAATAAGTGATAAAGTTCCTTGCTTCACGTCACATGCACTTGAAGTGTGCTGTAAATCAAACGGTATCAAGCACACACCAACTTCTACTCAACGAGCCCAGGACAACGGAATGGTTGAGAGAGTTAATAGAACTGTCTTGCACGTAATTACGACAAGTATGACGCATCCTGACACAAAGATTGGGACAAAAACATCAAGAAATGCGAAAGAAACTTAAATAATACGGTAAACAACACAACTGATAAAACACCGTTTGAAATGTTGCACGTATATTCCCCCAGATGTAACGATGGAATTTTGAGGATGCGTGCTGATGAAGATGCTGATAATTGGGAGGATCCTGCAAAGGTACAAGCTGATACACTAAAGACAATAGAAGAGAATCAACAAAAATTTAAGCAGTACTACGAAAAAGGAAATGTAAAACTAAGAAGTTCGATTAAGGCGAAATAGTTGTGGTGAGAAGATTACCAATCTGTACTGGTGAACCAACTAAAACTCAGCCGAAATATCGTGGACCATTAATGGTGACTGAGGTTCTACAAAGTCATATTCATAGTGTTTCCCAGATTGGACCAAAGGAGAGAGGACATTTTTACTCAACAACCGCTCACGCCAGTCAACTGAAGGGATGGAAATGTTTAGAAGATGGCGAAGAAGAGAACGGAGAGGAGTTTACACCCAGAAGGTCTGGACGCATCAGAAAAGTTCCCGTTAAATATGCAGATCTTATCGAGGATGATAATTAAGTCAGGATGGACGAATGTTATCTTTTGAAGCAATCCTTTACAAAATAACATTGGCAACGTTGAATAGTTCGAGCGCGAGAATATGACTGTAACTGTAACCGTAACGATTGATGTAATTCGAACAGTGAGTAAATTAACAAAGCCGAAAACGGAATTTACGACGTTTTATTTCATAGAAAGCTTAGAATTAAGCTTACGAATATTCTAATTTTACAATAGCGCCTAAACAGTTCGACCGATTTTCACGAAATTTGGCACAGAATTAGTTTGAAGCATGGGGAGGGCGCCTCGAAGCGATTTTTTCGAAAATCCGATTTTGTTCTTTTTCTATTTCAATTTTAAGAAAATTTTCCGGAGCAAAATTATCATAAGATGGACGATTAAATTACGAAATTGTCATGACGTGGAACTGTAACATGGGAAGAGTGAATAAACATAGCCAATTGGTGAGAAATTCATCATCCATTATTTGTAAATATACAGGCTAATCAAATGACCTTTTAATTTTCTACTACGGACAAAGCTGTGCGGGTACCGCTAGTTTAATACAAACATGAAGTTCGCACTATTTTTATAAGCAACTAATTTTTATTTTTGTGGTGTCGCTACCTTTGAAATTGAAAGACAACTAAAAATAACGAATTCATTTTATGTACATTTGCTCCGTATGCGTAAGCAACTGCTCTCCCCCTCAATATTTTTCTCTGTTTTCGTTGAACTTTGCTAAAATAAACATGATTTAGGATATATATATATATATATATATATATATATATATATATATATATATATATATATATATATATATATATATATATATATATATATATATATATTGAGCAAAGTTATCAGAATTTAATCGTTATTTTTCATATATTCTCTTAAATCCACTTTGAGTGACCCCCCCCCCCCCCAGATGAGTCACTTGGAGTGGATAGCTTCCTCTGCATCCTCACACCCGTAAGACGCTACTTCCAGCAATATTTTGATATTTATGGCCATTGCTAGTTGTGCGTCGAGCTTTTTTGACAGTTTCCCGATTTCTTAAAATGTTGCACTACATAAAGCAAAAGTACAAGCACAATTACAAAATTAAAAAACTAGTGGGCAAAACAAAAAATTCAAAACACGTTTTAAACCGAAACTTAGATAACTCAGACAGCATCTGGTGCTGCTTGGTTCTTGATTTGGGGAAAACTATAATATTTGCCAAACTGTAAAACTTTTTTTCACTTTAAGTTAAAAAAAATGCTATTGCCAAGAAAAAAAAATTACACGTCAGGTTGAACCACCCAATTGTAAAATATATGTTCTAGCTTTTAAACTACAGCCATTAAAACTCTTATTTGCAAGTATTTATTTCTTAATATCTTTTTAAAACAGAGTTGTAGTAAAGAAAGATGTGAGCTTAGATCCATAGAGTACAACATAATACCTTCGATTTATATGAAACGGGGGTTTATCGGTATATTTCTTCTCTTATATATACGCTATTGATTTTAGATCCATTAATTTCAAATTCGAAGCCAGTATTAAAAAGGCGTGCATGACTGGATTTCTCGATGTTTTATCTTGATCTCAATATGCGGCATAAATTTCGGTTTTTCTTCTGAAGGCTTTTAGATAAATGCTTATCCTTCGAAATCTTGGGCATTTCCTTTCGGAATATTTCTAAGATGAAAGTTCAATGAACTTTCAGGGAGCATAAAAATACAAAATACTTCAATTTACAAGAACAAAACCAAAAAAGGAAGGGATGAAAATTATTAAATTTACATCTATTAGAAATTTTAAATTAACAGTTTTAGACTCGTATCATTCACATTATCTTTAAAAATTTAAGTATCATTTTTTCTTTTGAATGTTTTTTCCGAAAACTAATTTTAACCAAATTGGCTTGATATTTTACTCCTTCTTGATTTGATTTTTCACTCGTGGTATCTTTTGACTAAGTTGGTTTGATATTCTACTCCTTGATTTAATTTCACGCTATTGATTGGTTTAATTTAATCTTCTTGGGTTGATTTCATTTTTCACTCGTGGTAGACTAATTTCATACTCTTAGTTAATTTGGTTTTTCCCTCAAGGTCGGTTTGATTTCATACTCATTTTCAGTTTGGCTCCTTTTCATGACTGATATGGCTTCATCTGAAAGTCGACTTGCGTTTTTACTAATCTTTGATTTGACTTTGTAGTAATTGTAGGTTTTACTTCATGCTGTTTGTTGTTTTGTGTACAATGGCCATTTTGATTTGAAATTGCAAAATTCAGAAGCATGTATTTTTACTGCTTTGAGTAGATCCTTGTAAAAGGATCGTACTCGTGATTTAGTTCAGACAAGACAAACAAAACTAAAGATAAACGTTATAAACTCAACTTGTGTTATAATACCACTAATTTAAACTCTTTATTTATGTTAAAGCTACTAATATGGTGGTTCTATTTATGAGAAAACATCAAGCTTAGTTTTTTCGGCAGTTGTTTCTTAATGAATGACTGCTGTGAGAATACAAGAAATGGAAAAGTTGTAAGAACGTCACTGCGAGTCACGATCACAGTCACAAATTGAAAGAGTTGTGACGTCTCACAGAAGTCAAGTTGTAACATTTATGAAATATTTCATGTGATTTCATTACAAAAATCGATTTGTGATTGGTCTCTTGGTAAAATAGGAAGGACGTCACAGCAAATGTCATTTTGTGACATCGTGATGAACTTACATTTTATAAGGTTTCCTTGAAAAAAAAACGGCCATCGGCTAAAAGAGTGTTTGGTTTCATGCAATTTGTGTTTTATGCCATTTTAACCATATGAAGGTCCTTTTTTAGTCACTATGTTATTAAGCTGGGATTTGATTTGAAGAAGCCGTATCTATCCAATATCGATTCTTACGTTTTTAAAAGTTCAATTGCCAGCATTGCGATTTTTCGAATTGTTTTTAAATACTTCCTTTTTTAATGCTCTGTACTAAAAAGAAGATGTTGCAATTTCACTCTAACCTAGTGAAACGTACTTTTGAAGCATTTAAAATCCTTATACATAAGAGTTGGCGAAACTGTTCCGAACAGTAAATTTAACTGTAGAACAATACATTTTCAGCGCATCTCTTGCTCAGAAGAGATTTTTCAAAATATTTAAAACTAATTTTTGATTTCATATTGCCCTAGGAAATAAAATATGGCTAGCAGGATTTCATTATAGCTTATGTTTAACCTTTGGCACAAAAAGATTGGGTTTATAAATTTAATATTAATGTCTGGTTTGTGTCATCGTAGCTCCAAACACTAATTTAGCACTAATTTAGTATCAGGTCTTGCCAGTTGATTTAAAAAAAAACAATAATGTTCACATTTCATTATTTTCATTATTTTCACCGTAATTAGTTTATGTGTATTGTTCGATTTTCTTTAAATCGATATTGTCTTCAACAATGTTGCAGAAAAATAGTAAATATTTCACGAAGATCTGTTCAGATCAAGTGTTGATAATAAATACCGTAAAAAAATTAATTCAATTTCAAACTGTTACTTTTGAACCGAATATAACAAACAATAGTAACACAACCCGAAACTTTCCACTTTGCATATTCTTTCAGATAACACAAATACAAAAGAGTAGTTTTCAATTTTACTTGGTATAATCAAATTTAATACTTGTGCAGTCCGTATTCCCTCAGAATTTAAGAAAAGTAGAAAGAATGAAAAGTAGAAGAACTAGCTAAAAGAAATGAATCTCGAAAATATTTTGAGACAGACTGAAGAAAAGAGCAATCCCTCTGCAAGCTGAGGAAATATAATTTTAAAAACTTGATGCTTTTATTATTTCGTGACAATGCAAGAGCGCAAGCTAAAATTTGAAACATACTTCGTAATGTTAATATTTGAAATATAGTTTTGTTTATAACTAATAGTTTAAAAATTGGGGTTACAGTGCTTCGATCTGAAAACAGCGCAAACAACTGTCATTTATATTTTAAGATAAAGCTGTTAGCAGTTCTGGAGTTAACTAAAAAGATTGGAATTCTGCTGTTTATATTTCTTTATGCTGATATTGTTTCGTCTCTCTTAAAGCTGGAAGAGGTGTCATTTTTTTTAAAGTTTTTTGCGTAGATTACGAATATGCCTAAGGCGGAAATCGAAATCGGTAGCTTTTGTACAGTAATTGCCAAAAAAAGCTTCAAAATCGTCAATTTTTGCAGTTTCAGCTTTTTGTCAATTGGAGTGACCTTTACAAGAAAAAAAATCCAATTAAAAGTTATTCAGTCTTTAATTATATACTGGGGGCACCGCTCTCTGCTCGATTCACTTGCTAACCACCGTTCGCTAAAGCCTTGGTTTCCTAGAAGCGAATCGCCGATCTTCGACGTCGCTCATCGACGTAACGCTGAAATCAAAGTCAAGTGGATTCCGACGTGACCACTCAGAACGCCGAATTGGCTCGGGCGCGCATGAGCAGAAGAATCAAGTTTTCGCCTCGGCGAGGAACGACGCCGACGCTAAGCGTGTTCGCTTCTAGGAAACCAATGCTTAACTGAGGTGACTCAATAACGCCTGCAGCGGACGCCAATTTCTAGCAACAAAAAAAAACTGACTTGTTGTATTTAGTAAGTCAGCAATTACAGTAGGCGCCGCTTAATGTGATCACTTTGGGACAAATACAATTTGATAACAATAACCGACTGATAACAATAACCGAAAAGGATCCAGGAGACACAAAATAATGATTTTTTTCCAATTAAGGTGCATTTATTTTGGCAACCTCAAATTAAAATCACAGTGACTCAGCTGAACGCACTTTCAAGTTATAAATTATTAAATTAACAGAATGGAAATATCTGAATTATAAAAAGTTAAAGTTAAATTTTGCAATTTTTAATCATATACTAATAGGTGAAGCAAAATATGACCGTTTTCCCTGACATTCGTAAACCAGTTTCAAAGCACATTCAGCTTTTCTATCTTTTCCAGCATGGTTTTGCTTGTTGTTTAAATTTTAATTTAACTTCGCTTTGTTTCCAATCTCGACACAATTCTTTAATAGTTTACAAAGCAATGGCAACAATGGAGGTACTACATCAATGCCATGTCCAGCGACTGAATTTTTTTAGGTGCAAAAGAAAGTTTTCTTAGGGGGAGTCTGTGGTCACTGGGGGCGAACTTTCTGTAGCTTCATTCCTAGAAAAATTTTGAACTGCTATTGAAAACCACAAAATGCTACACAGAAAGTTACTCTCGTCAGGGTTTGCCTATGTATTTCTGTTAATTGAGGAACAAAAGCGGGGAAAAAATTGAAAGTTTATGAAAAAGTGATAACAATAAACGAAGACGCTGATTACGATATCCGACTTTTTTAACGTGTGTTAACATACAAGTGTTCCGGGACTTCGTGATTCTGATAACATTAAGCGAATCATAACATTAACCGTGATCACATTAAGCGGCGCCTACTGTAATTACATACTGGCAGCTCCGTCTTCTGCTCGCTTCGCTCGATTACCCCCCGTTCACCACCTACGGTGGCTCAATGCCGCCTGCAGCGGGTGGTTAATTTCTAGAGAAAAAAAACTGACTTGTTGCATTTAATAAATAAAAAAGATGAACAATTATTCAAAAAAGTGTGCTATATGAGTTTTTAACTGTATTTGGGGCAAACCTAACCTGGTAGTATTTTAAAGGCTACTCTGATTCAAATCTCCACATTATGACACTGCCAGGTTAGCTTGGCTCGAACTGTACTTACGTTGAATTTTAAAAAGATGCAACGTTAGAAGAAGAGTATTTAAGATTCTCTTACTTTAATTGGCTTAAAAATAGTTGTTGTTGTCATCACCAATCATCTCATAATATGCAGTCTTTATAAATTCGAGACTATCTGCATCAAGTTCTTTGTTTGGCACGTAAACAATAGCAAATGTCAGTATATGGCAGGTCCGAGCATGGATATACTCTTTGTTGGCAAACTTTGCATTTGTTGCACGATATCATTTACATGACTTCCTCGGGTGAGAGTCGACTCCCAAGCCAAGTTATAACAATTTAATAGTTTTCAGCATTCCAACCATGTTCGTATGGCATAGGAACAAATTGATATTGAACAAGAGTTTTTCTCCGTATTGCAGCCTGGTAGTTGGCTCTCTTGACATGGAGACTCAAAGTAGATTTACAAGGAGGCAAGAGCTCAGGCAGAACATGGCCTCGTTTAGAGTAGTACCAATCATACCCCAGCTTGTTCACATCTCCAGTTTTGAAACCGCCGGCCGTACATTTCACGTACAAAGCGTTCAAGACTTGCATTCAAGCGTTCACGTACGATACGGTCCATTCTTTACCAAGGTTTTTAAAGTTTTCAATATAAAATGATGCGGTGACCATTAGTTTGAATGGTCCCTTTTTAACTTTTCTATAAAACGCCGAAATGATGTCATCTATGAAGCTGTGAAATCCAAGTATAGCTTCCATCAGATCAACACTGGTGCATCCATCTGGTAGCTTAGCTGTTTCTGACAACATTCAGAAGGAAGATCAACCGGTCTTTAGCTTGCTTCTCATTGGAACATAAACTTTTCAATTCAGTTTATGAATGAACGCCATCATAATGAGAAGGACATCCATGTCATTCGAATGAACAACTACCGCATGGATGTTGCTCTGTCCAACATGTGAGGCATGTATTGTTATTCTTGTGTCAGTCTCTTCGAGATCGCAAGCTAGTTCCATGCATTCAGTTGTTCTCATCACTAGCGAAGAATAATGGTTTTCCCTGTAATTGACACTGGTATGCAGGTGTTTTCCACAAATCCAACAGGAACTGAATAAAATTAGTTTTATTGGAGCTCACTGCAAGAAACTGTAGCCAAAATCTAACTTTGAAGCTTCCTTTGACATTTACATACAATGCTGGGATCGTATCATCTTGACGATTTACTTACTCAAAATCTTTTGTAAAATTAGTTTTATACATATCAAAAACTACATAAACTCTGTTCCCGAACTTCAAATTATCTTTCGGAAGATGATTTCGCCAATTTCGTTGACTGTCAACCCGTTTGGGATTTTAACTTTTTGAAACCAGGACATTCCATGAAAAATACACGCTGTATTTTGTGGATACTCGAGTTCAACGGGGATATTCTTTTCTACAACGTGCCGCAATTGACTCTTAACCGTCTTCCTTGGTGACAAGGAGTGTCCATGCTACGATGTCAACCTGCCATGTCCTACTGACATCTGCTACTGCTTATGTGCTAAACAAGAACTTGATGCAGATAGTCTCGACTTTATAAAGACTGCATATTGTGAGGTGATTGGGGATGACAACTAACACTATTTTTAAGCCAATTAAAGAAAGAGACTCTTAAATACTCTTCTCATTGCATACTTTCAAAATTCATCATAAGGTTCGGGACAACCTAACCTGACCGTGTCATAACGTTGAGATTAGAATCAGCGTAGCCTTTACAATGCTACCAGATTAGGTTTGCCCCAAAAATATAGTTAAAAACTCATATAGTGAACTTTTTAAAATATTTTTTGCTCTTTTTTGTTTATTAAATGCAACAAGTCAGTTTTTTTCTCTCTAGAAATTAACCACCCGCTGCAGGCGGCATTGAGCCATGGTAAGTGGCGAACGGGGGTTAGCAAATGAATCGAGCAGAGGGCGGAGTCCCCAGTATGTAGTTAATTGCTGACCAACCTGTTACATTTAATAAATGCAACAAGTTAGTTTTTTTTTTTTTTTTTTTGCTAGAAATTGCTACCCGCTGCAGGCGGCATTGAGCCACCGCCGCCACCGGTGCTGAACGAGGGTTAGCAAGCGTATTGAGCAGAAGGTGGAGCCCCCAGTGTATAATTAATTGCTGACTAACTTTCATTTGGATTTTTTTCCTGGTAAATGTCACTGCACTTGACAAAAAGCCAAAACATCAAAAATTGATGATTTTGATGCTTCTTTTGACAATTACTCTACAAAAGCTACCGATTTTGATTGTCACCTTTGCATATTCGCAATCTACGCAAAAAACTGAAGAAAATAAGACCTCACCCAGCTTTATCGCAGAAATAACGCTATTTGTCGAAGCTTCGGGTGCTAGCTGATAGACTATATCTGTAAACAGCTGGAAAACAGTTTGTAGAAACTTTGAAACAACACTCACTTCTTAATTAAATGAGTTATAAATGATCGTATAAAACTCAAAGTTAGATTTAAATTTGTGTCCTGTAACGTTAGATTTGGTTATGTATACAACAGTCACATAAGTATATTTTTTTTTTCAACACGTGTTTGTTCAGCTTTTCACTCTAAACACAGATATCAACTTCAAAATAGAAAAGAAAATTGAATTTTTAGTTGAAAAATTTCAGGTTCAATCCGGTCTAAGAATGATGGGGAATGTGGGGTAAGGTGAAATAGTTAAGATAACTAACATTTTTCAAGAGAGAGATCTCATAAGATCTCAAAAATATTAAAAGTTTAAAGACTTTTATATTAACAAAAATTATTTTTGACCCACACAATATAACAATACAGATATCAAACTTTGAAAATGACTCACATAAGTATACACCTTGATCTTAAAGCCAATTTATTTTTTGACCAGAACCAACTATACTTTTAAGACTATCGTTAAAGTATTGCTGGATAGGTGTCGCTGCAAACTGAAAATATTTTATCACATCACTTTGTCCCGCTATTTCATTTTACCACACATTCCCCTATTTAAATCAGTTCAAATAGGAAAATGTTGACTACATTATCGATAACCCACAGGAAATTAACATTTTGAATGGTAAAGTCAAAACATGTGGGCAAATAGAAACTATTTAACGCTTCAAAAGTTGTCACACAACGTTTCTATTTCGTTAAAATTGACGACAATACTTTAAATACAAACTATTCATTTACTAAATCCTTGAACTTCTCTCCAATAGAATTCTATTCAAAGATTGAAAATATTCAGGACAAACAAAGACAAAACTGTCGCACAGAATAAGTGTAAAACTTGTCAAAGTCCCTAAACCATATTTCGAAAGATTTAAATGCCTTGGGAACATTTTAATCTTCGGGACATCAAAAAAAAATTAATCCCTAGTCGGAATATTTCTGCAGTTAAGATATTCAAATTCCAGATATTAAAACCGGCGAAAGAAGTTGTAATCGGAACTTCTATCACTTGAACGCCATACTTTGAAGTGAAATTCAAATCGTTTTAATTACAGATTGCGATTAGAATGTTAGAGTAAGAGTTTTAACTTAAGTACAATCTAACTATTCCTTAAATGTTTGATTAGACATCCTTTTCTTATTGCAAATTATGGAATTAAAATCTACTTTAGAAACTAATATTTTGTGAAAAGCGTTCTTTCTGCTTTCAAAATACAAGTAGAGGAGTTTTACTTATTTTAAAATACTCTTTTGCTTCTGAATTTTACTAAGCCTACAATTTACTGTAATAGTTAAAATTAAAATTTACTGTCTAGTAATTAATAGTTGTTTACATTTATAGTTGGTTAAAACCAATCCCTAGATACTGTCCTCTGCTCACAAATGATTTTCTATACATAAACAAAAAACAGTTGAAGAGTAATAGTTTCTGGTTAAATGATATGGAATGGTTGATATATATATATATATATATATATATATATATATATATATATATATTTTAAATATAGAACTTTACTTAAAAATAAACAAGTTTAGATTAGACTTGTAAAAGTACTGTAGTTATTAGAAATACGACTACGAAAATCAAACCTATCTTCTCTTTTTTCTTGGGATATTTCAAGTGTTTGCGTTTAGTGCCATTGCGGCTTTTTGCTGCTATTAAAGTAGGAAAAACAGATTTTAACTCTTAAGGGGGAGAGGTTTTTCTCCAGACATTAAAACTCGAATTTTCCACTGTTCCATATATCCGGACATGTCGCCTAGGATTAAACAGCCTCCCAAGTACACGGAAACATGTTAGAAGAATAAAATAGCACTACATAAAACACTTCTTCATTGTGCATTAAGCCCTACGTCACCAAATGCCCACCGAAAACGCGAGGAGTACGTGCTGGTAAAAGTCATGGACCCAAGAAGGTTAGAGCCCGCTAGCAGTTATTGGGTGAAGGGTATTAGACACCTTCCTTCCCCTTCAGTACCATAACGAAACTGTGGAGGTCTTAGCGACTCACTTTTCAGGTCTAGTCGTGGCATTAAAACCCTATAAACCAATTAAACTCGTTCGTGCGGGAGTTCTCTGGTGTGTCAGGTGCTAAGTGTACATGAAGCCAGGGGTTCTCAAACTTTTTCGACTCGCGGCACTTTTTGAAGAATTTGAATTATTTCACGGCACCCTATTACATCTCTATTATATAGGGAGATTGCCTCAAATAAGGTGATTGCACTAGAAGGTTCATAACCTAATACATATCTCGCTCATTTATGATTGGCTCTTGCATTCACTCGACTTTTTACATTCATCAGATGACTCATTGAGAAAAAAAAATAATTTAACTATGTTAAAACTTAAATCTCAGTTATGTTTTTGAATACTTTAAATAAAGAAAGGCGATTTTGCTTAATCAGGAACATGGGTCCCTAATAAACCTTGCTGTGAACATGGACTGACACGCGTAGTTAAAGACAAAAAATACCAAAAAATGCTAACGAACTATAAAAAAATTAAAAATTCTTTTATATCCATTACAAAAAATATTAAACTACATTTGCAACCTCAAAACCATTACCGAAAATTCCACGTTTACCTTCATGGAAAAGGAAAAGATCAATTGTCTTATCGGGACAACTGATAATTCGTAATTTTAACGGTCCTCCCCCCCCCCTTTCCCCAACTCCTGCGTACAGTTCGTGACACATACGATTATGTACAGAAAATACAGTAGACCCTCGTTTTACGCGAGTTTATTTCTCGCGGTTTCGATTATACGCTGTTTAAGATTTGACACCTTTATTTTATTTTACGCGGGTGAGTTTCGGTTTTACGCGGATGCGGCAATACAAACAAATAAAATTTTCCTCTCTTTCAAAATCCAAACTCCAAAAGATTGCAGATTACACGTAGTAAACTGCCTTTTGGCTTGCTAATAACCGAACTTGGGCCCCTGGAGACATTTTATGCGATAGGTTCCAGGGCTCTTTCCATGAGTAAAGTTGTTAAACTCACACAGGACAGAACTCACTGAAAGAAGAGCTTGTAGGAGTGACAAAGGAAACCAAACCAACGAGGATACCGACATCGGTGACACACAACCAAAAACTTTCTCATTGAAAATGTTGAGCCATTCCTAGACATCTAGACAATAGAAACGATGTTCCTAATTTGTTAGTGAAGGAAGATTCTATCATGCAAATGACGCAAGTGATCATGAATGCGTTAATGCTCTGCAAAGAATTACCGAGAAAAATTCTTAATGACTGCCAAAAGAGTACCATAGCCAGCTCTTCTTTATAAACAGGACACGAAATTAGTTAATGTTTTCTTTATGCATGTTGTGCATAAAAATCGATATAAGTACACATTACACTTACTATACAACTAGTGGTACCCCCACGGCTTTGCCCGTAGTAGAAAATTAAAAGGTCTTTCGGTTCGCCTGTATATTTACAAATAATGTATGGTGAATTTCTCGCCAATTGGCTTGCCATGTTACGGTTCTACGTTATGATAACCTGGTAATTTATTCGTCCTTCTTATGATAATTTTGCTCGAGAAAATGTTCTTAAAATTGGAATAGAAAAAGAACAAAATTGAATTTTCGAAAAATCGCTTCGAGGTGCACACCCCCATGCTACAAACTAGTTTTGTGCCAAATTTCATAAAAAATCGGCCGAACGGTTTAGGCGCTATGTGCGTCACAGAGATCCAAATATCCAGACAGAGAGACTTTCAGCTTTATTATTAGTAAACATTAGTCATCACTAGAATGAAATATTCTTTTTTCTACCGAACCTAACTCCTATTTTAAGACTACTATTAGGTCTCAATCAATACGGTTTCGATTTACGTGGCATTTCCGAGGAGCGTAACCCCCACGGAAAACGAGGGTCTACTGTACAGCACATGATCATATCATCCTCCAGCCGATACACCAGTGTCATATTATAAGAGCACCGGAGTGCTTATAAGGTGAACCATGTCCTTTGTAGACACAATTTATTTCCTAGGTTATCAAATCACGATAGATAATCACTGCAACAAAACGACATTTTTCGTGTTGAATTCATAAGCTGCAGTGAAACAAAGAAACAAAACTTACCGGAAAATAACATCAGGTAAATTTGACATCACTCTTCTGTAAGAACTTTTGCTCCACTGTTGCTAGATAACGAAAAACTGCCTGTTTATAGCGCTTTCTCATCAATTTTTCTGATAACGATGAGGTCAGATCTAGCGTTTTTTTTCTATCTACATCAAAAAATATAAGGATGGCCTTCTTGGTCAACATGGCTTCATTTGGGGCACCCTCCTTACCTGTATATTGATACCATAAGCCCTTCTTGGCACCCCTTGTCTCTTCCTACGGCAGCCCACAGTGCCGCGGCACCCAGTTTGAGAACCCCTGCATTAAGCTTATCTTATTTTTCGTTGCAAACCTCTAAATGATTAACAAAGATATTTAGAAACTTAAGTTTATAAAGAAGGCAACTAATATTACATCAATGAAAATGCATTTATGTAGTTAACACAGCAAAACTGACTTCAAACTGTCCTTGGTAGATTTAACAGAAATGATGTCATTCAAGTCGCTAAAATATGCAGACGATTTTGCAGAAGAACATCAACGCCCATTTATGTGGCTATTAAAAGATTCTTTCGAGTACTCGTTTGGCTTTAAGTACTCTCTGCCAAATTAAATCCCTGTTAAAGTTTCGCTTGAGCGCAAGTGCCTCCATCTATTGGGGAACTGGGCATCGAAACTGTCTGTGTCACTGGCATCCGCGTTTTTATGGTAGTGTTTGATAAACTGGACACCTTATCAGGAGATCGACCTAGATTTACAAAAGTCTAAAGCCTCTAACACAGCCCCATTAAAAAAAAAAGAATTTGTGAAATTGCAAATTTTTGGAATTCTTTTTTGAGTTATCTTATTATGTTTCACTTTCACTGATATATATCATTCATATTCGACCCACTCACCATTCATTAATGTATCATATATTTCGCAGACGTTACTGCACTCTTCATGTAACTGATTCACTCAACATTCATTAATATCAACTCAACATTCAATCATAAATAATACACTCGCATACATTAGTATATCATGCATATTCAACGCAAGGAACAAAGCATGCCACTGGAAATGGTACAAATTTTTTGGACATAAATTAATTATTTCAAACATATAAAAACCGAAAATGTGTTGTTGAAACGCTATGTGTACTAAAATATTTCCTGTTAAAAAAAAAACTTACCAGAGAAAAATTGTTAGGAAATACTTATGTAAAAAACGAAAAAAATCAATATTTCTCATTTTATGTTGATACATTGCGACTTGAATAATACCAACTTACATTCACATTTAATCACAATTTATATTAGCTATTTTTCGTTAACTAGCAATATAAAAGCTTCTTTTCTGACTCATATAAAGGAAAGTAAATTTATTGTGTAATAGTGTCTTGAAGTAATTAAGTATGTTCGAGACAAAAGCTGCATAAATATTTCAGCGCGGACTCTTAGTTTCGCTCTTAATTAAGTTAGCTACGTGTAAAAGGAGAAAAGCGATAGCTCGGGCATTGCACTAACAAGCAGATTATCACATTTTTTATGTGTTTGAAGAAATGAAGCATACGGAATCGGAGTCTCGTTAAGTAGACAGAATACTCATAACGGAGCTATAAATTACACGAAATGTCTCGAGTAATTAGATGTATACATTCATATTTAAATTAATTGGCTTTTTCTCGTTACTAAGGTATTAAAAAATGTTGAAAATTGCTCATTTTAATCAACATCTACAATGTTAATATAATATTTAATTGGTGCAGACAAGCCCGCTCGATAGAATACTCAAATTACCGCAAAACTTTATTCTAATAAGGGGGATATTCCATTATCTTGGATCAAAATGATCAATTTCTACGCTTGGCACATCGAAAATTTATTACATGAATCAGGGTTTTCTTTTAACCGATAATCCAATAAGTGGCCCGACTGCAGTTGAGTAACAAATGTAAAAAACTTTTTACAGTGGAACAAGTCAAAATCGACGTTTGCTTGAGAATTATTAGTAAACTTTCATGTCTACTTCCGTTTAGGATATTGAATACATTTCAATACTCATAAGCCCTTTAGTAAAATTTCTTAAAACTAAATTACCATCCATTATTACACATTTCTGGCCATCTGGCATGAAACACGAGATAAGGAACAGGAAATACTCAAGCAGCGTAAAATTTGCATCGTGCACGCACTTGAATAAAATTAGCATTTCAATGAAGACTCACGCAAGAGGCTTGTACCTCCACATAGATAAATGGATCTGTTTCTAAAGACGGGAAATCCTCATCTTGTTTGTTCTTGTTGGAGACTTCAAATTGTCCCGTATGGTTTTTACTTAATTTATTATTTTTCATACACTGTGACATGACTTTTTTTCGGTTATACATTTAGCTTTTCCTGTGTAAAATAGTTAAAAATCACTAAAATGTATGATTAGTGATAACTTTTAGTCTTTTTTGCCCCTGTTGCCTTTTAAGTACGTCTTGTTGGCCTCGTTCGATGCGACTTTTGATGTCACTTTTCTTAGAGAAAAATTCTTTCTGAATACATTAAAAATACTTTTTCTGAATATATGCAGGTCGGTGATACTGTTAACAACGCACGATACAACCCCTCTAATTGTCTAGAAGTAATTTATCTTCAACAAATTATTCGGTCTTTTGCTTGTTATTTTTGGATAAATCCTTTTGCGTGTGTGTGTGTGTGTGTGTGCTTTTTTTTTTTGTATTTTGTGTATTTTTTAAAAAAATTATAGCTAGTTGTAATTCCTTTTCGGGAAACGATATCTTTCCAGTAAAAACATCATTTTCTCTTAAGAAAGAGAGGTTTGTGTTTGCATTTTATCAACTCTTTGGTTGGAAATTTACGATAAACTTGGCTAAATTTGATCTTGTTAGTTTCTCTTATTCATTTTCTCTTTCTTTTCAAAATTCTTTACAAGTACAGTTATGTAAATATCTGAAAATGTGTTTCAATTGATAATTCTTTACCTCTATGCAAATTTTTAAGGCACTATATAATTTCTAAATATTATCTTGCCAAGTATAAAGCCAAATATCAAGACAAGACAACACCAATACTGGTGACAACAAATTACCATTTGGTATGCTAAAAAGAAAAAGGTTTTTTCAAAATTTAGTACAGTTGAGACAAATATTTTTTAAAAAATCATAAAGTTTTACTGGATGTGTTGTTGATATAAATTGTTCATAGGACAAATGCATTCAAAATTATACTCGAAATCAACTTCACAAAAGGGAAAATGAGTGATCAGTGAAATGAACAAAATGAAAACTTGGTGTACAAAAGCGCACGAAAATGCGATTCATCTCACCTTCTAATAATGATAGTATCATTTTGCAATCTTTCTGCTACTTGCAGCCAGGGAGCTTGCCTTTTTCTTTTTTTTTCTATGATATTCTATTTGTTCATGCTTTTGAAGCCAAATTTTTACATCACAGTAGATTGATTTTGGTTCTCTATCATGTAACAGAAACGTAGGTACATTTAAAATATAAGCATATATTTGATGAGTAGAGTTAAAATTCTTTAATTGAAACGTTTTATTATTTTCAGCTAATACCGAAAATATCGGTATTTTACCTCAGCAAATATTGGTATTATGAAATCACAAAATTGCTGGAAATACCGGTATTCGGTATACCGGTATCCCGGTCTTGCAATCCCTAGTTCAATGCCAATGATTAGAAAGTTCCTTATTTTCTAAGAGAGCTCCAAAAGTATCAGTGCAACCATGGCCAAAGCTAAGGCAGAATTGCAAGTAAGAACCAAGTATTTGCCTTGGCTGCAATTATCCAGAGACTTATTCGCTGTTATTGGAAGCTTAGTTATTCTGAAAGGGCTGTAACCGAACTAAAACCGATATGTTTATTAAATACGATAAGTCAGTCTTTAAACCGGTAGCTAAAATATTTTTCATAAGTTAAAAGTCTGCATTTCTGCAATTTTTCGCAATTCAGGAAGTTTTTTTGCAAAGATATTTAATTTTACAGGGAAATAGATGAAAACCCGTGACATCCCGAAACGTTCCACGGAAATTATCACTGAGGTTTCGGAATTCTTTTACAGAGTATGCAATTGTCTTTCTTTTGCTTAAAAGAAATGCATTTTATCCATAGCCATTAATTTTGGTGGAGGAAAATATATATTTGTGAAATAATTTGGAAACGAAGTGTATTTTAAGTTGGTGTAAACAGGCTCATGTAGTTCTGAACAAATATCTTGTTACCTGTTTTTACTCTACCTAATCTTATTTTTTTCAGAATTATTTCTAATCTTCACATATATCTTCAACTTAAATCTAAACCACTAGTCGAAAGAAATATATCTGTCCACCAGTCATAAATCAGTTTATCCCAAAGAAACAAGGAGGAAGTATTTCGCAATAATCTCATCAAACAAAGTCGCCCGTAATTTCTGATGACGGATTACTTTTCTTTGTAAGGGATTGATAAAGGAACAAAGGTGATTTCCAACCATGTATACGGTTCTTGTCATTCACCTTCAATATTGATTGAATTTGTAATGCTTCCGCGGACAGATTTTTGGCGATCCGAGTACATTTCTTGGGTAGCAAATGATTTGTTTAAAACATTGCAACAAATGCTGGAAAGTTTTATTTTTGTTACGTTTAAAACGCAAGACAAAGAAAATGAAATTATGAATGGACCAACTAATCAATTATGTAAATTTAATAAAAGATGAACGCACGCAGGGAAATGTGAGACAAAGTGAAATGAAGGGGCAAAACGAAATGGTGGAATATTGACTCTAGCCTAACACCCCACCTAACTGGTAATATTTTAAGCTCTTTAGTAACACATATAGTCTATACCAAGGAAAATTTTACAAAACTAATTGACATTTTCATTTCATACTAGTGGTACCCGCACGGCTTCGCCCGTAATAGAAAAATTAAAAGGTCTTTTGGTTCGCCTGTATTTACAAATAATGTATGGTGAATTTTCTCGTCAATTGGCTTGTACTCATGTTACGGTTACACGTTATGATAATTTCGTATCTCGCCAATTGGCTTGTGCCCATGTTACGGTTACACGTTATGATAATTTCGTAATTTATGATAGTTTTTTTTCTTAAAATTGGAATAAAAAAAGAACCACATCGAATTTTCGAAAAATCGCTTCGAGGTGCACACCCCCATGCTACATACTAACTTCGTGCAAAATTTCATGAAAATCGGCCGAACGGTTTAGGCGCTATACGCGTCACAGACATCCTACAGACATCCTACAGATATCCTACAGACATCCAGACATCCTCCGGACAGAGAGACATTCAGCTTTATTATTAGTAAAGAAGCATGCCATGGTCCATAAGGTCACTTTCAAAAAATCATAAAACATTGTCTGAGGAAAAAAAAACACGGGATGCCGTGTATATGCACTTATTAGGCATTAAAAAAGGTTCAAATGAGCCAATTTTTAGATTTTTGAAAAATGGGTTTTTTGAGTAACCTCACTTCAAAAATCGTTAATTTTTGAAAATTTTCAAATTTTATCTGCAAGACGTTGTGCATTTAAGGAATATAATAAAATATGTTATAAGACTATCACATAAGGGCTTTAGACTGCCATATCTGTTTAGTAAAAAAAACTTCTTTCATGGAGAAAAAAAATCATAAAATCGGTGAAAATGCAGTTTTTATCGCCACAATAATATTTTTTTCTTTGCAAAAAAAACCTAACTAAATTTTCGAAAGCAATGTCTAGGTGATATATGGGTCCTCATTTATTTTTAGAAAAAAGGAATTATTCAAAAGGGTTAAATACTTTTGAAATAGTGTCCATTTCAAATCGAGTGTTTTGCTGGGGTTTTTTTTTTTTTCAAAATGGCCGATTTTATGCTGAATTTTAGTAGGCTGTAACTGAAGAAAAAAAATTTTCTTGCAAAATCCTTTTGGTATATTTCATATGTTTTTTAATTGTAACTACTGCATTTTTTTTTTCGAAAAAATTTCTGATGGTCATGCGACATTCCCTACCCGATCTGAAATAGAATGGCTCAGCATATAACAAACAATACAAGCAATTTTCCAAAATTGATACTCATTTTGTAATATTTTGTTTTTGGACAAAAAAAATTCTGGATATACTGATAAAGCTATTGTTATTATCATTTTAAATATTATCTGAAACCTTCTTTCATTCGATGCAGTTTTTTATTATTTAATACTAAGCTTGTTTTTATTTTAAATGTTTTGCACAATTAGTTAAGGGACAAAGTTGGATGGGACAAAATGAAATAGTTCATTTTGCTAACTTATTCAATCATTTATTTAATCCCTTACGTATTGATTTATTTGTTAATTCATTCATTGAATAATTCACCTATTTGTCCATTCACTCTCTTACTTTCTTGTTCATTCATTATTTTATTCTCTCAGCTATTTTTTCCATACATTAACTAACATATTTGTTTATTGTTTCATTTAACTATTTCCCTATATTTGATCTTAATTTTGGCAATTACTTAAACTTTCTGAAATATGATTAACAAGCAGATCTGAGAAACCGTCCTGCACAAAAAGTCGCCAAATCTCAATGACCGACAATTTAATTTTTTATTTCTTAATCTAAATTTGAATGAAAAATTAATCACATTGTAGCACAAAGCTTATATGATAAAGTGAAAAAAACAACGTAAATAAAGCACAAATAATGAAGAAAATACAGCATATAGCTATTTCAAGGCTACAATGGAGCCTCTTCATCAATGCAAAAAGCTCACCAACACAACCAGAAGTTGCGAGAGAACTGACAACAACCAAGTGGACACCGGTATTTATACCAAAGAGGGCCAACTAATAAGAATTCAGGACACAAGACGTCAAACAATTCGCTTTATTGCTAACTTGTGCTTTGTTTACGTTGGTTTTTTCACTTTAATCATAAATTTGAATGATTTCTCCATCTTATTTGGTACAGAAAATGTTAATTTTATTCTCTATTCCTTTTTTCCCATTTTTATTTATTTACATTTTGCTATAAAATTGGCATTTTAATTTTTTCTTGCTTGGCTTTGTTTTTGCATTTTCCTACCTAATATTTGATTGAAAACTGGGTTAAATAAGTTTACTTTCTGAGGCAGTGAGATTCTGAATTATTTCAACGTTACTAAAGATTGACTTCTTAAAATAATTCGAATGCCTTTCTTTAAGAAAGGTTATTCGATATAAAAAAAAACTAAATAAAGCATAACTGGGAAATAACTTTAACCATAAAACTTTTAATAATCATATAAACGGAAACACTAAAAATAATGGCCATGTTTTACAAAAGCATATCGATTTCCACAACTACTTACTCAGACACACTTAACTAAATAAGTAAATACTTACTTAGAATTTAAAAAGCATAATGATGCCATAACTATAACTCCTATCAACCCGCTCTATGTGGCTCACTATTTACAGTTAGCTGAAAGAGTTCGATGAACTTTTAATACAATTTAAAACTCAGCGACAAAGCTATCAGCTTTTATTTTTCACACTATCACGTTTAGAGCTTCCTGCTTCTTCCCCCCCCCCCCCCGATTCACAACTTAAAAGTTGAACAGAACTAATCATTGAAACTCGTCCTAAATCTATGGAGACTGCCAAACTTGTCATTAAAGTCCATTGTTTCCTAAATTACTTCATCGGAGGGAAAAATATAATTAACAGCATCAAGTTGCTTTACCTCCTTATTTTGGACAAGAATAAAATGCCAATAAATTAAGTTTCCACTTCCGCATAGAGTATCAACAGTGGACGCAGTTTAATTTATTAAAATACAATAGAGAAAAAAATATATGTTGAGGAACAATGCCTCTTATATTGCTGAAAATATTTAAGATAAACACGTTTTAAAGCAGACTTCCGGAGACGGAGTCGGACTAATTTTGGATTAAAAGGAGTCGGAGTCCGGAGGGTTTGAAGGCTTTAACGTTCTAAGTGTCGGAGTCGGTCCTTTCCCTGCCGAGTTCTCAGCTCTGCAGAACTGGCTGCGGGCTAAGAATTGGAGTCTTGAATTTGTAGTTGTACATATTTTAGAGTAAAGAAATCGGAGTCAAAGTAAAAGACTCCAAAACTCCGGGAGTTAGAGCTGAAGTTGGTTGTTTTCCCTCTGACTGAGCAGCCCTGGTTTTAAGGCCCCTGGAAAAATAGATCCTGAACTTGAGTACTTGAGACAAATTTGACTCCAACAAACTTTTTAAAACCAAGATCTTGAAGAGCGTTCAAAATGAACGATTGAAAATTTTCAAACATTAACACGTACGACAGAGTTTATTTTTGTCATTTTTTGGTGGCAAAAGAATGAAAGGAAAATCAGAATGATTATTTAGCTGAACGGGAAACCTGCAAATGATTTCGGTTTTGGTAAAAATCATTTATTTTGAAGACTTTTAAATTTTCTTTTAACGTTTTTTTACCTTTTTTTTAAATTGTGAACACCAAAAAAATTTTTTTTTAAAAATTAAATAGCCAATATATTAGCTGTCTTCGTATAGCTGCTGTTATTTAATTCGGGCATTTATAATTTTTTCCCATATTCATATTCAAAAGTGTATGTTGGGTGATTTTTCTTTTGAGCAATCACGAATTACTTATTATTCTCACTTGATCAAAGTTGATGTTTCTCTGATTTTCCAGATTACCATGACTACTAGAATAAGCTAACTCGTTGTTTAAATATTTATTAAAAGGACAAGTTTTTCGTCATCATGGTTACAAATCGCTAGCGTTCATTCAAGGCTTTTTACTTTAGAAAAAAAGAGGGGGGGGGGTGAAAAATTTAGTTTTTAGTAAAAACATCCCCCCCCCCAACAGATGAACTTAAAAAACAAAACTTCAGCTAAATGCAAAATTTTCAGATTACTTATTCCCCTTAATTACAATTGATAATAAATAAAAAGACATAATGATATACGCTGTAAATAATCTTCATCTTTATTACAGCATTCTAATCACCATTTCTTTTTTAAGGATATGCCTCGAATTACTCGTCATAAAATGACGGGTGCAAATTTCTTGGCTATTTCTATTCTAATCCATTTGTAGAAACAAGAACCCCAACGAGTAGGATCCTATCGCAATTCGTGATTGCGGGAAACGTAATTTGAATTCAAGACGTTAAAATACAAATGAAGCCTGGATATTTATTTTTCCAATATATTGATTTTATGTATTCATTTACTTATGTGTTTATTTATTTATTTATGTATTTATTTATTTATGTATTTATTTGTTCATTTATTTATATTTTTCTTGTAATTTTGTTCTTTAATTTTCCTCTCGTAAAATTATGCGCTCGAATGTTAGACTTAACTTAAACAGCTTAATTTAGCAGCTTAATTTAAACTGCTTCCAATAATATACTCATTAACAGCAGCTGTAATTTACTGAAAAATAAACCCTAACAATTTGAAGAACTAAATTTGCTACATTTTCTATGTCATCATTTTTTTTTTTTTATTTATTTATTTATTATTACTTTTTTTTGCATAAGATAATTTTTTAGATTTTGCTGTCTGAAATCAGCTTTAAATGTTAAAAAGTTAGGTTTGACAAAATTTACAATCTCAGATAATTGAGAAAATATTATTCTTATGCTAGAAATTCAACGTTGATATGCGGAAAAGTAAGCTCTTTTTGTTCTAGCGGAATTTTTTTTTAAATTTTTATTAAGAACTCAGTAATCGGTTGAACAAAAAGGATTTTCGAAAATTTTGCTCATTTTTCAAGTTTTTGTCGCATAGTTAGGGACATTCTTGCATGGATTAGCACTCTTGTAATAAATATACAGTCCATTACTGAGGTCATTGCACGTCTTTTTTCGGGAACATTTTAGAAACTTAGCCTTTTGTGTTTTCCAATGGATACTTTGTCGCTAATTTGACGATCAATTTCATCGCCCAGTCCAGCTAAGTTACATTCCTCAATAGGCAAATGACCTCTGTAAAACTTTTCTCACTGCCAAAGTAGTCTCAATACAGGGAAAACAACCAGACTTCGTTCTCGTTCTTTCAGCCATCTGAGTTGTCATTAGCCAATCAGGCAAATGGATGCACTTACTCTCGGTCCAAGGTGAGCATAAATGCTTATGATGCTACCGAAAAATGCTTTTGACTTTGAATCACAAACGATAAAGCGATTTGTCTTCTTTCACAGTAAATGTTCATTGTCAGAGTACAATCCACGAATTGAAAACTTGAGGAATTTATTACTAATACTAGCTGCGTCGCCCAGCTTTGCACGGTGCACCTCGAAAATAATAGTTATGTCTAGTGACGCGTGTTCAAGAATCAGGCTTGAAAAAAAACAAACAAACAAACAAAAACGAAAAACAGTAAAATTTTGCGGCAGATTGCGGGAAAATAACCAAAAAGTAAACATTTTACACCCTTCGATAGTAGGAAAAGCCTCAAAACAAAAACCAAAATTTTATTTGTTTATATTCGAGAAAAAAATGGCAACAGATCTTTGATTTAATGCTTATTTCACGCTTACAGATACAAATTTTAATAAAAACATTGTTACGGAAAGTTGAGATGAAGCACTGAATAATAATTTGAATGGAGGAAAGCCTTAGAAAAATTGGGATTTTATTTTGAAATCTAAGAGTCATAATTTATATAGATTTTAATTGATAACTCTGCCAGTTATCATCGGAGGGGCATGTTAAATAGCCAAACAGGAAGACGGAAAGATTACGAATCCATCGATACCTGGCTCGATGGTCAGTTCATTGGCGTTCGGGAGAAGTTATTTGGACATACATACATAGATACATACGCTCAGTTTTTAATTATATAAGATGTATATTGTTAGGGTATAATCATCACTTTGAAAACCTAATGACGAAGATTTCCATTCTTAGAATATAATCATCGATTTGGAAAACCTTGAGAATTTATTACTATGCTATCCGTTGCAGGATAAAATAATCGTTTGTTGAAAAACTCAATTTATTACGAAGATGTCCATTGTTAGCGTATAATGGTCGTTTTTTGAAAACCTGAAGAATTTATTACGAAGATGTCCATTGTTCCATTGTTAGAGCATACTCATCGCTTTTTGATATCTTGAAGAATTTATTACGAAAATATCCATTATTAGAGTATAATTACCGCTTTTTGAAAACCTGAAGAATTTATCACGAAGATGTCCATTTTTAGAGTGAAATCATCGCTATTTGAAAACCTGAAGAATTTATTACGAAGATGTTCAGTTTTAGAGTGAAATAAATCATCGCTTTATGAAAACCAGAATTTATTACGAAGATGTTCAGTTTTAGAGTACAATCATCGCTTTTTGAAAACCTGAATTGGGATTTTTTTTTCCTAATTAAATGTTCTATTTTAATTAATTACTGTAACAATAATTTGAAAATAGGAAAAAAAAAAGCATATCTTTGAAGAAAAAGAGCCTATAATTAACGAAATGAAAAGGCAGACCTTTTACTTGTTAAGCGTACTTACAAGCGCTGTATATTAGTTACATTATATACATAATGTACTATACATTAAATTCATTATTAGCTAAATATCTCGGTCAGAGTAAACTGTTTCACAAACTTCGCGCACTGTTAAGCGCGTAGACATAATCACTATTTTACTAATAGCATAACGTTTTCGCACATCTCAGATTAAATAAGTTCTAACGAGAAAGTTAAAAAGAAAGAAATAAAAAGCCATGTAAAACTACGCAGCAAGAATTTGAAGTATTGATAAGACAAAAAAATACAAATCCAGTTCAATGAATGACATTTAACTTTTATTACTGGTATGGGTAGTCTCGATGTGGGGTAGTCTCTTTAACTGTGCTCCAGATTCTATGAATAAGCAAAAGTTTACAGAGAAGTTCTATTACGCCGTACAGTCCAGTGACCCCTTAACTCTCAGAATTAAATAAGAAGGATTGATTAGTTTCACTGCGTTCTAGTAAATGTAATTATCTGGAACTTTTGGAGGCATAAAATCCCTCTAATAAAAAAGGCCTGACATAGAGTTGGACAGAAATATTAATTGAGTAATTTATCTCAGAAGCCTCAGGAGAGTAATTTGTCTAACAATTTGACCAATGAGCAACTTTATTTCTGTAGAGAATTGAGTTTTTACGGTTAAGAAAAAAATGCTGTGGAAGTAAATTTGGAGAAAAACTGCGATGAAATTTCATGTTCGTGTTTCATAGAAATATACACTGATTAACAAAATTTATATATATATATATATATATATATATGTATATATATATATATATATATATATATTTTTTTTTTTTTTTTTTTTTTCAAAATTTGTTTGTTTGGTGAACCAAATTCGTTTTAAAAAAATTTTATTTCACTGAAGAGTTGTACTGAATTTGGGACAGCTTTTTCAAATACTTATCCTCACTTTTAATGGAGGAAAATTAAACTTAGTTTAGTTAGGGTTAAAATGAAATAAAAAAATTCTCGAGTGTATAATTTTGTCCAGAAATGTTATCTTTAAAATTATTATTTTTTCACAGTAAATACATTTGTGCCAAACTAAAGAAATGCAGCCGCTGAGATAATTAATGTTACGCTATGCATTATACAAATATGTCTGTATTTGCTGGAGATTCATAGTAAATCAAGCTCCCGATCTTTTTTTAAAAATCGAGAAAAATGTTTATTGAGATGCAAATCTTTTGATTTTTAAAATGACCTTGTAAATAAATCGGGATTTTCGTACCACCTGTCTATTTTTCAAACGAAAACGCAAAATCATACGAAAAATGTTTTAAAAAAAGATTCTATGATTATAATAGACAAAGTACTACATACAGGGTCGTCTAAAAATAACTTCCGCTTCGCAAGAAGGGGTGTACTCCTATCCGGTGAACCATTCGAACCAAAATTTTAGACATAGATATTTGAAGGTATGAACTTGAGATTGTGATGATTTTAAATAACGTAGTGCTCACAGTTACGGTTATTGTGAATGAAATTGGAGATTTTTGAATGGCGACATTTTTTTTCCCTTGAATGAATTCATCAGCGTATTGAAAAAACACAAATAGCTTTTGAAAAAGCGGCATGTGAGGAAAATTACAAAAATAAAGCATTTTCGAAGATGAGAATTTTTAGGCCTAACGAGTATAAAAAAAGAGGAAGATTTTCAGCGCACTTTTTATAGCTCACAGGGTTAGATAATATCGGAGGCACCAATCATCAAAACATCACTTGCGAAGTTTCGGTGGAAAAACCCTTTACAATGAAGCAATGTGGGCAGTTGTCAACGACCAATTTTCGTTACACGCCAATAGTTTCAATTCCATTGTGGTTTTTCATTCTGCTGATCAATTAACGCAAGGAAAAATGAGTTGTTGTCATTTAAAATTTCGAGTTTCGTTTACTGTAACCGTGAGCACTACGTTGTTAAATCTCAAGCGATCAAACCTTCAAACATCCATACCTAAAATTTCGGCTCTGTTGGCTCAGCGGATATGCAGCTACAGCTTCGCATATTAGGGAAGTTACTTTTGAGCCATCTTGAACTTATGTATTACAGCAGACAAGTTAACAGTTAAAAGAAAATGTAGAGTTTCTGAACTTTGTTCTTCGGATTACTAAAGAGATAAAAATTCAATTTTAGCAAAATTGATTCGAGTTCTTTCAAAAAAGAATGCTTCATTAGAGCAATGTAAAAAACAAATACATAAGTGACGACCAGCAACAGGCTCTGGGCCCAGCTAGACTGGTTCTAGTCAATTTACAATCCCCAGTGAAGATCAATAGCCCTCTTAAAATTATCTACTCCCTTGCTCATTACCACTTTTTCCGGTAAGCTGTTCCAAGGTTCCACTACCCTGCTCTAATAATTTTTCCTAATATCCATGTTAGGCTGAGATTTAAATAGCTTAAAACAATGACCTTTTGTCCTGTTTTCAGTGCTAAACTTCAGCCCGTAACATCTTTCATTTTAATAAGTTTAAACAACTGAATCATATCCCCTCGGTCTCTTCTTTGCTCAAGACTGTACATTTTTAGCCTTCTAAGCCTGGAATCATAATCTAAGTGAGAAATTCCATTTATTAGCCTTGTCAAACTTCTATATGAGGGCAGAAGAACTTCTTTATATGTTTCATGTTAATAATATAAGTTAGGAAATAAAATGTTGGAGCATTTTAAATTAGCATTTATTATTTATTTCGATACATATTAAGCCGTTCGCATATTTTTGCATAAAATTTTTAAAAAAATTCTTCATTAATTTTTGGGACACGGAATGTTCAGCATAATATTCCACGGGTAAACTCTAATTAAGTGATGTAATTTTACGATGCTTTCGACGAAGTATAAAGCGCTGTTCGTAACAAATCAGTTGATATTTCTCAAAAAATACAAAATATACAATACTTGTGCTTTTAATAAATTGAAGCTAAACATTCGCATGCTTCAGCATTTCATAAAATTTTATATTTGAATTTTTGAAAAAAGAACGAGTCATTTCGCTAATTACTTTTATCATTTCCAAAGTTAATGTATTCAAAACGGCGTGAACATTTGCGTAAAATACATCTTTATAAAGTGTTTAAGGTTAAAAAAAACTGAACTTATTAACGTTGAATAATTGCTGAATATATTGCATTCTGTAATCAAATAAAAATAAAAAGGATTAAATTTGATAACACTACGGACTCGTAATCAGTAAATTAGACAAAATTTAATTTTGTGCAGTACTAGCTCATAACTCTCAAAATCTTCTTAAAAGTTCATAAGTCATGTGTTACAATTAAGAATTTTAAATTTTTGCATGAAATATTGTAATTTTGAAAAATAGCTAACGCTGTCTTCTTTACCCCTGATGTTTGATTATACTTTATCTAATTTGATTTCATACACAAATTTTTCAAAACAAGAAAATTGAAAGAGAGCTCTAGAATCATTTACGGAATGACTTGAGAGAATTCATTCAAATGTCATTCAGTTAACTCTTTAAGCTTTGTTAAAGTTTTTTATTCGAACTGTGTGCACTAAAACTAATATCCACGACAGTATGTTAGCTCTTATATAATTTACTGTCTTTCAGCAATTATTAAATTTAGGAGTCAACTTATTAAATTTAGGAGTTAATTTCTTTTACTCGTATTTATCTATAGAAGAGCCTTTCTCCCTTAGAGAATACATGCTATTTGGTGTTTAAAGTTTGACTTTAACTTTTCGCTGGGTTTTGGGGATATTTATTTGTATTGTTCCGAGGTATAATTTTTTGAAATTTCTAAAGTTTGATGCTTGCCAAGTTGATTAGCACTTTAAGGGAAAATGTTAGTAAAATACGGACCACATTTGATCAAGAATGAAATGCATAAATCCCGAAATCAAATAAATTAATAAAATCGCTCGATTTTTTTTTTAAATTTTTTTTTTATGTTTTCGTGATTTACTAAAGTTTTATTCAAGCATTGCATGTAGCCCGTTTTTCTTCGGTTTTTCTGTAGGTTCTTCTTTAATAAAAAACAAATTTTGAGTCAAATACTGTTTATTTTTAGCGCGGAAAATTCAGCAGGTAATATTTTTGTCAGACTTCCCTTTAGCTAAACTTCCCCCAATTATACTTATATGTGCGTGTTAGGGAGATGTAGTTGCTAAATTAATTGATGAAAGTCAGTAAGCTCTTACTGGTTCTACGTGTGAGGCCACCTTGCATTAACACCACTTGAAGAAAGCATTATTTTTAGATAAAGGAATTAATGTCATCACTTTTATGGTTTTTACTCCTCAAGCTACAAAAGTCCTTGAACCACTAAACACTGCTGATATACTTGTTTTCATTTATTAGCTACATTTACAACTTTTATTTTACAAATCTTCGTACACTAGTTTCGTATATTCAGAGTTTACAAGACAAGATTTTATGTTAGCCAACATAAAAGAGATATGAAACTTCGCTTCGAATATCATAAAAAAATATCACAGAAGAATTTTTATAAGAACACTAAATGGTTTTTATTAGCATTAGAGTTCCGCCTCACATAAAATTTTAATTTAAGAAATACTATAAAGAGAGAGAAAATGGAGCAGAAAATATCCACCATTACTTAATCAAAAATTTTATCAGTTTTCTTTTAAATTTTACAACACAATATTAGGGGTTTTTTTAGCCTTTAGTTGACATAAACGTCTATTTTTATAGCTTTTAAGTATATCTAGCGCAGTGGAAATTTTTTTTTTTTTCAGACTAAAAAAAAACTACCTGTGAACCACATAGGGGCCAGAAAGTTACACATCAGTACAAAAAATGCAAACTGAAATGAACAGACAAACAATCAAACAAAAAAATTGAAAAGCAAACATACAGTCAAACAATAGAAACGAATAAAATGTTTTAAAAGATTAAGTCTCAATGCTCTCAACTAAAGCAAGTGGAACAAGGGGGAAGGAGAAAGACAGCTCCCGCACAAAGGTTTTTCTCTGGCTACATCGAAACAACAGGTGATCTGGATAAGACAACAAATTTGAAAATTTGAATGGAGGGAACCGGCGGATCCCCCTCACCCCCATCCCACATCATGAAGTAAATACTGTACTCAGGATTAAGTTCATACTGTCAAATTTTAGACCAAGTAGTGACTTCTTTTGAAAACAAAATGCTGAAACCCATTATTTTTCCTGTGATTGTGATATGTTTGAAATAATTAAGGCCATCAATTTCATATACCCCTTTACTTTTTTGACTTCCCAACGGCTCGGCACATATGCGTCTATGGCAAGTTAGATAAAAATCGTTCATAAAAGGCAAGTTATATAAAAGCGTCCATTTCGTAATAACTCAACTGTAGTTGTTTCTGAAAATTGTATGAATTTCATGTTTTCATAGAACATTACCCCCCCCCCCTTTTTTTTTCTTTCGTTTGTAAGGAGAGGAGATGAGACCACAAATTACCGCCCTGGTGTCACCCGTGTTAGTTATGCCACTTTATGTATGTATAAATATATATATTCAAGAAAAACAAGAAAGAGAGAATGCCAAATAAAATACTAAACTTGGAAAGAGACAAAATGAAATACGTAAATTAGGGACTAATACGTCACCAGGGGGAAGACCAGCCCTTAGGTCACAAGGTCCTTTCTATTTAGAATGAGGGAAAGTCCCAAAAGCATATATATATATATATATATATATATATATATATATATATATATATATATATATATATATATATATATATATATATTCTAAAAAAGAGATTAAAAAGATTTGAACTAATGCAATAAAAATAAAACTATTCAAATGATAAACGAGGTTACAAATATCATACAAGAAATACATTGCAAAGAATTTAACATTCATGTAAAAGACATCCAAATATGTATTGTAATGTCGGCACTATGATGCTAGAAACAAAAACAGTGCAGAAATCTTCAGAAAAATCATACATTATCGATAAACTGAAAAAGATATCAAAACATGAAAAGGGGGAAAAACCAAATACCAAACAGCACCAAAGAAATAACATGAAGCAAGAACTGATACGTCATCAAAGGGAAGATTAGCCCCTACTTCATTCCTCCCGTCCTTGCTTCTCGTTATTTCTTTTGTATTATTTTGTATTTGGTTTTTTCCCCTTTTTATATTTTGATACCTTTTTCTGCTTCTTGACAATTTATGTTTTCCTTAAGTATTGTCTTAAGAGCTTGAAAAACATTTTGCTTTCATCGAAATGGTATGCCACCCCTCTGTTTTTGTATAACTTGTCATTAATTAAGAAACAAACAGGCATTGGCTATAAAATATATCTATGTATTCGTGCAGTCTCGCTTGTTTACTGTCACTTATTTTCTGCAAGGTACATAAGTCAAAGTAAATGATGCGTAAAATATTTATGTTATAATATCCATTAAAAACTTTTTTTTTAAAGAATATATTTAATATTTTCGAGAGTTTTTGAATAGGGAGTTTTTGTTTCATCATCAGAGACAAAACACCAGACATCAAATTAAACCTTTACTACGCAGTTGAAAAAGTATCATGCAATTCGAGAGGAAAAGTCGTCAAACCTCTGGAGTAGAGTAACGAGATCAAAAGAAATATTTCATGTAAAATAATTTTTGTAAAGCGTACTTTTTTCTATGGAAACACATATTTATTAAGAAAACACGCGTATGAATACTAATAGATGGTAATAAAATGTCTGGAAAATATTTATGCAAAACATGCAGTAATTTTTACTGAATATTTTTTTTTTCAACGAATGGCAGCCTTTCAAAATTGTTTTCCGACCTGAAAAGTCAGGACAGGGCTTTGATGTGTGTTACTTTCTGAAATCTAAGGAAAAAACGCAACCAAGCATGTATTGTTAAAGACTTGTTAGCACGTTCATAAATCAGACTGGAATTCAAACTATATTTTCTTTGAAAACTATTTGTTTTTTTTTTTTTTTTGTTAACTTTATATCTATATACTTAGGAAACAAAAAGTAATTAGTAGCATATAGTTCTCATTAATGACACTGTACTCCAACTTGATCTAAATAACGAGTTCAAAACCCAGTAAAAGACATCAGTTTTTGTGCTATTTTGCTTATAAATTATGATACTAAAAGCGAAAATAATACTCATAGTAAATGCTTTCTTTTTGCCTTACTACGCAGAAATAATTAAGCATTTTTGAAATTTTCATCAGGGTTTTTTTTATTGAAGTTTGAGAACTTTACTTAAAAAAAAAACAATTGAGTAAATAAAAAAAAGTTTTGTTTTCTTGAACATGAAGCCCATTTACGAGGTATGTAAGAAAAATATAAGACCACCTTAAGCCGAAGGAAACAACTAGAAAATCTGGAGTTTTAAGAACCTATTTACCCTCAAAATATTCTCCTTGGTACTCCGTATACTTCTCCCAGCAACGCTGCAATTCTTGGAAGCATTTCAAGAAAGAGTATTTCGGAACCGAATTTAGTTTCGCTGTCACTGCAGTGTTTTGTCCTCTCTTGTCTGAAATTTATTTCCTTCAGCTATCTCGAGTTATGGGAATAGCCAAACGTCGCAGGGGCCCATATCAGGTGAGTAAACAGTCTGTTAACCACAGAAGTCTAGTTATTTGCAAGTACGTCTGAATCAATTGCGAGAAATGTATAAGAAAATTGCCACAGAGAAGGCCAGCAAGCAATGAAAGGATTAATGTAATATTTTCGTATACACAAGTGAAACTAATTAATATTGGAAACATGGGCAAAGCTAAGACAGAAGTGCAGACAAGTGCCATGAATCTAACTCGCCTGCAGTTCTTGCTAAGATACGGAAAACAGACCCTTAATTTCTCTCATTGGGAGCTTTGGACGGGCTGTAATCGAGCTGAAGCCGATAACACTTCATAAATACGCTCAGTTAATCTTTATACTGGTAACTATAAGTATCTTTCACAACAGTGAGTAGTCTTCACTTGTGCGACTTGTAGCAATTCAGGAAACTTTTTGACAAAGATACTTGATTTTCTCAGGAAATGGATAAAAACCTGTGAAATCCCGAAATGTTCCACGTAAATAATCAGTAACGTTTCGGAATTCTTTCACAATGAACTCCGCTAGCACTGTCAATGTTGCGGACTTTGAGGGAAAATGACCGTCTCCGACTTTTGGAATTTTAAAACTTTTAGACTCCCGACTCCGACGCTTTTACTCCAAACTCAGCCCGACTCCGACTTCGACTTTTTCTATAAAGTTGTTCTACAAGTGTTTGTTGTCAGAATTCTGATTTTTTGAAAAAAACTAATTCTCATTGCTAAAACTTTGTTTAAGCTTTCAAACTGAAATGATCCTAATCTCCCCCTCAAGTTCCTATATTTTCATTTGACGAACATTAGTATTGTTTTTCTTTATCGCGTTTGTTGTAATTGACAAAAACAATGAGCACCTAACACTCGATGCTCTTACTCTCCAATTAAAAATTCCTTTAAAAGCCTCGTTTATATGCTGTAACCAATTATAAGCATTTGTTAACAAATACGAGTAGAAAATGGCGAGAGATACAAATTTTAATTTGTTGTGATTTTTTCGATCACCTGTCAACAATGAATTCTCTACCAAACGTGAAAAATGATTAGGGTTGCATTTAAAATGAGCTTAAAAAAGGTTATAATTCCAACTCTATACAGTTTGGTAGTTCAAAAAGAAAAGTATATTAATAATGATAATGAATACATGAATAAATTGTTATTTTGAAAGGAATCTATCTTTTGACTAGTAAATTTTTACAACAAAAATTGTGAAAGAATGCTAATTCAGTTTTTATTTAATATCCCCGATAGTTAAAGTTCTACGGAAAAGAGAGGAATATTTGGCTAACTTAGATTTTTTTTTTTTTTTTCGTTATCTTGATCAACTACCCTCCTTCTCTCTTGGCTTAGAGGCGATCTGAGGGAAATATTTTAATTTAATGAATATTTCATGCTTACTAAATTACGCTGATTATGACGCACACAAATGGTGAAAAAAACATTTTAAAACAGAAATAGTTCTCGTTTCCGTTTAGTTTCCCTTTCATACCAATTTTTTATCAGAATCCTTCCATTACGTCTTGAGATATTGCCATCCAACGAGAGAGTATTCCATTGCACCATCCCTTGTGGTGATAAAAGCCAAAAAATAAGCATTTAGCCCTTTAAGATATACCTGAGGACCAAATTTCGCGTGAATTCAAGCATTACTTCATAAGATATATCAATCACAAATAATAAAAAAAAAAGAAGAAGAAGAAGGAGTCGTCGAACGTTTGTTCTACGACTCCGCTCCTCTGATGACATTGGTGTCGAAATTGAACCAGCATATGTTTCTTTTGAGTGCTACTTATAGACTTTTTTTATATTTGATTACATTCATTATTTCTTGAGATTGGCTATCCCTCGTACCAAGAAAATGTTCAATTGCTCCACCCTGTAGATGAAATAGGCGATAAAAACCAATCCACCCAAAATCACATCTGGGTAACAAATTTCGTTCGAATTCATGCGACAGGTTTTGAGATAGAGTAGAAACAATAAAAATCGGCCACACATACCCTTGCACACATTTTCCTTAAAAAAACAGACAAAAATAAGTCAACGTACGTCAGATCGTATAATTCGTCAAAGTAAAAAAAATTTCACGGATCCAAAACTTTTTTCTGTGCATGAGATATAGAAGAAAGTATAGCTATAGAAGAAAGTAAAAATACGACTTTTTTTTTTTTTTTTTAACAATACTTTCCATTATATCAGGAATTTTCACAAAAAGCAAATTTCAAAACAAGCAAAAAAAAAAAAAAAAAGACTCATTAATTAAATTCTTGTCTTCTTCCTTTTTGCTTTGACCAATCAAAATTGCTTATTGATATCAATTAGCCGTGTCTTTTGCTACAGATACATTCATTTTACAATTGGTAGGTAGTGGGTCACGTGAAATGAGCTAATGTAAATAAGGAAACGTATGTTTTTCTGTCTAATATTTATTTTCTCGAATGTGGCTGGCGTTTACGAACTAAGACAGAAGAAAATGCTGGGAATTTTTCAAGGAACTCATTTTGAAAGGTAATTGACATTATTTCGCAACTTTTATGCTAAAAAGCATCGTCGCACATTTATATTTTTCGTACCAATTGAAATGAGCGAATTTCGGACAGGCGACATTTTGGGCCGGCGACATTACGGACTGGCGACATTTTGGGCGTATACCACTTTTTTGCGATACAATGAACAAATTTTAAATCCCGGATTGCTAAAAAGATCTGGAGAGTGCGTTTTGGATATTAGCTAAAAAGTATTTATTTATTGTCATATAGCGATCGGAATAAAGGAAAATTAGGTGGCGAAATGTCAGATGAGTATGTTGGGTGAAATAACTTACATAAATCACTAGCTAGGGCTCGTTTTAAACAGTGTGGTCCTGCCCCCCCCCCTAATATAATGAGGACGAGGTTAATTACATCACTCATTAAAAATAAAAACTTGGAAAAGAATGCATGCCAGAAAAGAAAAGTTTATTTTGCCGTTTTAATCTTAATTTTCAATAACGTTTCAGAATTATTCTTTTTCTGTCAGCAATCGCTGAAATATATTCATTCGGCATTGCATCATATGATTTCCCTTTGTTATGATCGCTACACAGCGCTTTCTAAGAGACGAAAACTAAAAAAATCGGCTAATATCCAAAATGATATTAGTCAACTTTTTTACACCAGTTTTTTTCTCCATTTTTCTTCAAAACCAGTATTTTTAATCCTTCCGGGAGTGGAAATTTGCACACAAAATTGCAAAAATATTGATAACAAGGATAATTGCATCATTCATTAAAATTAAAAACTTGGCAGGAATGTAAGAATGTAAAAACAAAGTCACTACTTTCTGCCCTCTTAATAGTTATTCAATTAGTACTAAATTTAAATAATTTATTTACTTGCTATACGTTTTTCATAATGATTTCAAGTAGAAAGCAAACGTATACGAAGAACTTATAACTAAGGTAATGTAATTACTAAGCAAGAAAAAGGTGGAAATTAAGTTCATCACCAGCTCCAATGTAAGCGGTAAACTTTAATATTTAATTAGACAGATACGCAATCAATAATATCTGTATTTAAAATCACGATCACTACTCGTATGTATTTATTTCAGTTTAAACTATGAAATTCATATTAATGAAAAACAGTAATGAGAAGTCAAAAGCAAACATCACACAGAATTTAATTTTAACTATATCATAATTTATATTTTGTTTGATTTCAAACATGAATTTTTGTAAAGAAGATAATTAAATTCCAATTTCGTCTGTCAAAACCTTAGTAAGAATTATATTTTTATTTTCGGATTTCCTTTCAGGTAAACGTCATAAATTAATTAGTTACATCAAAAGGAATTATTCATGTAATTACAACCTCACCTGTCAGAAACATGTTGTGTAAAATTAAAATAGTTGAATGCATACGCGGTTTTAGTACTGATTCATATAATGAGAAGGAGATAAAAACTTAGCATTGAAGTTTTTTAAATAAAAAAATACCGGAAAATATATTTTTTCGCTTGGTTTGAAAAAGTAATTAAACCTTTTTCAGCTGAGGACCATATTACATTTTTGTCTCAGGGGTTCCAATCCCCCCCCCCCCCCCCCCCAGAGCAAGAGCATTTGCGTGCGCACCTCAAATTCTACGGAGCGTGAAATTTGGAGGGTGGTTAATAAAAAGATCTGTCGTTTGTCTCAACTTTTAAAAAAATCTTCTCCCGCCTCCTCAATAATAAAAAAAACTTAGCATAATTAGAAAGAATTAAGAAAATTATCACTAGAAAATGGCTTGGAAACAAGACATTACAACACATTCATCCCGTTTCTCATAACAAAGAGCAGTTCCAATGGCGAGCCTTTTCATTTCAGTTCGAGTTGAGTATTTCTTCACAATAAATAAATAAATAAATAATGAATATAAAAATCATAGAATATAGTGAGTGGTTTTTTCTCAACTTAAAAAAAGTTCCCCCTACCCACCCCGTTCCTAAAAAAAAAAACAGTCCAGTGTAGCGTTTTGAATGGAAGCCTTTGTCGCATATATTGAGAAAGAGTAATGAAAATTATCACTTGATGGTGACTAAGCAACGGGACACTGCAACTACGTTCATCTCGTTTCTCAAAGCAATGAGCAATTCTGGTGGATAACCTTTTGCTTTCTGTTGTAGTCGAGGATTTCTTGGCAAAACCACCATTGACATTAAATTTAAGAGTGATGCTAGCAAAATATTTTTTTTCCCTCAACGTCCACCCTCTTCCTTCTATCATTAAAAGTATAGCAACAATAAAGTGTATAAAACTCATGATTAGAAAACTTTTTAAATTATGTTTAATTCTTCTCCCACAGTAATTTATTTCTCCACAGTATGGTTATGTAGTGTTGTTAGTAAGATTGTACTGTTATTAGTACCGCTGCATAGTTATTAGTATTTACTTTTATCAGTAATAATTATTTATCAAAAAACGGTAAATACTCTTATTTTCGCGAGCGGTAATTTTCGCCAAAATGGCAACTTTACGAGTTTAAAATTTAGCAAATTTTGTACAAACAGAATAGGAAATCGAAAGAAAAACATACTTCGTGAAGCTTAAATCTTCACAATTACGACCGGCTTGAGAAAAGGCGAAAATAAATGCTTTCAGCAGTTTTTTTTTTTTTTTTTTTTTTTTTTTTTTTGTGACAAGAGTTCAACTTTGTTTCTTTTATCAAAGTATACATTTCATCTCATTTACATTGGTTGAAAAATATTTCAAAATAATTACAGCAACTAAAAATATTTTTAGCCACAACTCTACTTTCACAGAAATAAAAGCATTCTCTTTTCCATTCACATTGTTGGCACGAATTTTAATGCCGCGTACCAGTACATATTTCCATTTTCGAGACTCATTAGATTTTGCAAAATAGAGAAATTTCTACTATTATATGGACCGAAACAAATTGATTCTGTATGTGCTTACTCAGCATTTTCTTGTACACGAACTAAACATCTCGAAAAACTTTTCAGCCATGTTAATGGGAGGTATTTCAGCTAAATTAAACCTTAGCTGCTCTTTTACCGTTGCAAGGTCGGTGAACTTCTTTAATGGCAAAAATAAGCTTTAATCTTCTTATTCTGCACAGGAATAAGCATTTTCTTAATGATACATCTGCTTTCAAAGTTTCAATTTCGGCTGCACATAAACATGTATTTATTCTTTAAATACCAAGTGAAATTGCTAACAATATTTTGCGTGATTATTTAACTCAAAGAAAGAAATTTTTACGAGTTAACTTCGTGCAATTCATTTAGCTACTTTAAAAGCAGTTGCAGTTCTTAGGAAACTAAATAAATGTAAACCAAAATCCAGACATTTTTCGATCATATTTTTTGACAAAAATTTATTTTTTATGGAAATTACGTTGTGGCTGTATAGTTGGTAAGTTCGACTTACTTTAATTCTATATCACCAATGTAACTAATTCGTTTAAGTGACTGGCGTCGATACGGGAAGGAGGGGGGGCGGTCCACTCCGTGTGTCAACCATTTGGGGGTGACACCCAAAGTGGAATTGAAAGTTTTTGAAAAATATGAAGCTAAAATACATTTTTACGACTTCAAATTTGAAACTTTTCTGGCGGAACCCCCCCCCCCCAACGTCTTGCACCCTATGTCAAGGAGTGAATACTAGTTGTGTCAAGACTAGGTTCATATTGTCAATGCTTAAAACTAGTTGTGACTTCCTGTTATACCAAAAAAACTGAATCCCCTCATCTTTCCCTCTGTTTGAGATATGTTTGAAATAATTAAAGGGCCATCAATTTCATACAATCCCTTACCTTTTTTGAGCTCACTATTCACACATGCGTCTAGGACAAGTGATATAAATAGCGTTCATTGTTTTTGTCTTTTGCGCATTATTCCACTTAAAATTTTGTTACAACACAAATGTACTTGCTTCTGAAAATTGTATGAGTTTCATGTTTACATAGAATATTAAAACCATTTTTTTTCCGTTTGTAGAGGGGGAAGGGTTAAACCACAGATTACCGCCCCTGGTGTCACCCATGCTAGGTACGCCACTGTTGAAGTCAAGATTCTAATTAATGGGTGAGCGTAATGTAACTGAAATTATACTATTCCACTTGGATGTAAAACATTAATAAAAGAGCATGCTATAAATACCTTTTAAATAAAATAATGCTGCAGTATTTTTAGGTATGTAACTAGTAATACCTAAATATAACTGAAAATAGTCAAATGCATCAAGCGTTTTATAACCAAATTTAAGTCAAATGCACCAGGGTAAAAGGCAAAGATTTTCGACCGCTGGTCCGGTAGACTGGCACTATTCCAAGAGAAAGAAATTGACGTCTCCTCAAAGCTTATTACAAGTAAGCCTGAAAAAAAAACCCTCATTCATAGATTAAAAATGATAGTACTTTTTTACATCTATTTTGGGATTATTTCTTATAATTTTCTGTGGTCTTTATCAAAGATTTGCTACTTTATAAACAACAGTTATTTATCCTTCAACTTAAATACTGCAGTCAGAAAATTAAAGTACAAAATTTTAAAATTAATTTATGCAACCTTTTCTTAATGCGCGTTTGAATATTTCTGAAAAAAGAGGTTCTCAAGGGCAGCGAAATTTTTGTTCAAATTTTATCTGTCGGTCAATAGACGCTGAAACCCACTGGTTTAGAATATAGTCTGACTTCTCAAGAAAAGCGCGTTTTGTTTCAGATAAACGGTACAAGATAAACAATAGCTTATGAATGTGTTTATGCCATTTTTAATCGACTTCAAAAAGGAGGTGGTAAACTATTCATACCGTATGTATGTTTTTCTAAGGTCATTTAGTTCCCGAAGAATGTCATTTCCTCAAATTCTGATCTAAGAAATGTGTGCTTTTTAGAACTATTTTAAATACAATCAATGCTTATGTTGTAACATTTCAGAGTAATAGTTAAACAGACTTAATTACCACGCGATTTCTAGTTATGAAAATAAGAAAATCAACTTTATCTCGTTGGCATCAATGTAATTAAGTCCTTACACATAAGAAGCGTGTCCACGTTTAAACTGCAAGATCACTATTTTCGCATCCGTTAGTACCAGATGCATACTTCCTGATGCAAAAATGGTCAAAACAAGGTGCAGTGTTAAGATATTAAAAGTTTAATGCGAAAAATAAATATGGAGAAAAAATACGAAATATAGCTTTTTATACAAACCCTGGGACACCCCTTACATATATTTAACGACATAATCTTTCCAACACAAAAATTTGAAACATTTGCGACCAAAACTCAAGGAGATATTCCAGTTCAAAGCTTTAAGGGAGAGTACAGAAAGGGAGATTGAAATTTATCTCTCTTTCAGAAGAATGACATGTTGTCGAAGGGAAAAAAAATATACTTTTCACTGCTTTTAAACGGAAAATGCAAATGTTATGCTTTGATGCGTAAAAACACTCTACAAAAGCTCATACAATTTGAAAAAATACACTCTATGCGCACAGAGATAATTTTAAGCCCTTGTTAACCGCTATATCCCCCCCTCCACTAGACGTAATTGACTGCTAGTGTTAAGTGGTGTAAGGCACAAAAAGCTACGTTTTATATCTCGGTGAATATTGGTCGTACTAATGTCAAACTTTTTACGATGGAATTATTACATAATGGAGATTATTTTCCTAAATATAAGTTAGGGGACCTAGGGTTCGTATAAAAAGTTAGATTTCGCATTTTTTTACACTTATTTTCTTTTCAGCTTCAAATTTTCAATATCCGAACTCTGCTTCTTTTCTTGACCATTTTTGCATTTGAAACAACGCATCAAGGACTAACTATTGCAAAAATAGAGGTCTTGAAGGTTAAACGGGGACATGGTGTTTATAAACCACTGAGGCGTCGGATCGTTAAAAATGCAAATCCGTTTATACAGATACGGATCATTAGTGTCTTGATCCGCGAATACGGGTTTGGACCTCAACTTTTTTTATTCAGTTCAGTTCTGGGGTCTGAAAATTAAATATCAGATATAAAAGCTAATTTTCGCGCAGAATATCCAGGAGAAAAAATAGCTTTACGAAACCAAGATCCATTAAAATATTGACTGTCTCACAGTAAAAAAAAAAGGTTTCAGTCACATTGCTCGTACATATTTATTATCACTTGCAACAATCGTTCCTAGTAAGCAGTTTGTAAGACAGTTTTTCAGCTCATCAGAACAGAATTTTGAGAGACAAAGCTGTCATCGACTTCAACGACTTTTTTTTTTTTTTGAAGTACAATTTACCAATTGTAATGTTTACGTAAATCCATATATGATTTTAGCTTTGGAGGTGTTTTTGAAACTCTCGAAGTTGTGATAATCCTCTCTCTCTCTACTACTTTCATCTTATTTATCTCGTCGCTAAAAATACGGATGGGCGGTACGTCATTTTTAAGCATTTTGCAGTAAACCGATTTAACGATTTCCAGTTGACTGTACCGATTGAAAACCGCCACCAGTGTGAAAGAATAATTTTTTTACTATTTATTGTAGATATACGCCAATGGTCATATTATAAAATCGACTTTGGACATTTTTGTGGTGTCATAACTCATTTTCTGATTTTTTTTTTTTTCTGAGATACGCTCATTCGTCTTTTTAGCGACGATCTTAAAGAGAGCATTTGCACGTTCGTAGTATTTCCCAGAGCACACTGCGATCAATGGAAGATGATTTCAGAATCTGGAGTATGATTCTAGAAGGTAGCCAAAAATGATGGGTGTCATGCATAATATATTTTGTTGCAAGAAATTGTTTTGACTATCGTAAATGTTTTGTAAATGTGCAAATTATTAATGAACGCCCTCTGGTAGCGTAGTTCTGAACTATTTTTAATTCGCTCAAACAAATTCCCTTCCCTTTATAATGTTCTACTCAAAATTTCATTAATTTCTCTGCAGTAGTTTCGTCGCTAGACAACTTTAAATTAGGATCGTTTAGTTATGACCACTCTCTATATTTAGCATCAAATCCTAATTTTTCTCTAGCAAATAAAGCAACTATCATTGCTATCGTTTATCATTACACTTGAAAAACCTTACTTGAAAAACCACAAATGGATTTCTGGAGTTTTTGTTTTAAGTTTTCCAAAATGGGTCGTTTCATATAACAACCTTTAAATTTATCTCATTTGCGTCAGTTTAGCTCGAAACATACTTAAAAATGAATCAGGTCATTGAACCTATATATTTTCTTTAAAAAAAAGATGAAGAGCACACTATCTTTAAATTGAAATTTTTACTCTGGGGTAACATGACTTGACAAGATGGGCACAAAAAGGCACTTCACATGCTTTCAAATATTGACTTGCCTTTTTATGAAATGTTTATGAAGGTCTCAGCGTCATTCCTTAGTTTATCGCGGGATGAGATTATGATGAACTAGAACAAAATTGCATTTTGACTACGTTCGTGGAGGATCACAAAATTTGCTTAGCTTGAGAAATGGTTAAAAGCATATAGTATTATTATTTATTTGCTTCTTAGCTCGGTATTTTTCTATTTTTTACTGTCAGTTTTTGCTTTTTCAATTTTACTGAACTGTCTTAAGTATTCATACATTTATTAATAAAAGTGCGAACTGTTATAAACTCCTTTGTGTGTGTGTGTGACTTTTTTTTTTTTTTTAATTTTCGATTTTCGGTTTTTTCTTTTTTCCATGTATGGACGGTGTTATACAAATATGCGTTCCCCAACCAAGCAGTACATTTGAGGAAATTGAGTTCAAAGTTAAACCTCTTCCCTATAATCACACATGGTTATACATTTTTAGATCAGTTATCTAAAAGTGTGGAATAAATGCACCATGTTACGGTGTCTTTCAATGTGAATGGTAATATTTCACATGATAATAGTGGTATAAAATGATGGTTGACTCGTTTTTGAATATCGTCGTTTAATAATTGCAGAAACCTGTTAAGCCACTGCTACACATTTAATCGGAATGTTATGAAACTTAAATGCCATAGATTTACGTTACATTAAAACATCGAGTAAATGACAATAAAAGTATGAAATAGTACCACTGTCACATATCATAATGATATTCCATATAAATAAATTCAAAAACTAACAATAAATTACAAAGGAAAGTCAAAGATTGAAAAGTTTCTTACACACTGGAAAACCTAAAAACCAAAACAAGACACCAAGCTGTATGTAAATTTTTTTTTAGCTGTTTGCTTGGAAAAACAGCCAAACTACACTTCTTTATGAGTACCAGTGTATGGATCAACTGGTTTTTGTTTCTCACACAATGCCCAGTTTCTTGGAAGTGAGTTGACATTTTGTTCGCTAGATGGCATAGTAATACAGAATTTGTTTTAAATCATCTTTGCATCCCATAGTATGTCAGTTTAACTACCAACCTATGTGAATAACTAATTTTTGATTGTTTGTTGGTTAAGTTATGTAAACATGTACAGACACAAAACAAAAGTATTTATGGTATAAATGCGATTAAAGCTCATGATGGAGGACATCTAGTGAATTTATAACAGCAAGAACTTAATATGGAATGGAAAAAAATCGAACGTAAAAAATGTTGAACGAGCAAGAACTAAAGAGACTTCGCGAAAGAAGAAAACAGAACTTTTAAATTTCTTAAAATATTGGAGGACATGATAGAGTATAACCGAATATATACCTCGGTACAACCGAATCTGCATTGCACCGATGCATGGTATAACAGGGTTATACTCCAATAGTAACAGTAATAATCCACTAGTACTTCAATTTTGTGATATCTGGTTTATTTGTTCTATCCTCCTTTTGAAAATTACGAAAAAATATTGAAAAATACATTTAATTTTGACCCCAAACTGAGCATTTACCGTGGTACTTTTTAAAACAGTCTTTCTGATGTTAACCCTCAACATTCATTGAAATAAAATTTAATGTTAAATATGATGTTGCGCGTATATATATAAACTAGAGATGTTACTTTCAAATATTTTTAATAGTAGGTAAGAAACTTCCGCTTTAAAAACAGTTAAATGCTGTAAAAATGAACAAAAATAAATTTATGTTATCGCAAAATTTCTTTAGATCGAATAAAGCTTCTAGTTTTTAAGTAGGATAAAAAGTAGATAAATATCGATTTCTATTGAAAAAAATGTTTTTTTTTTCTTCATAGTTCTCGATTAGAAATTACAAATTAACTTTGCGAAAGAAATCATTATGTTTTTCACTACATAAAAAAAAACTTCAATCAAAAACTGTTTTTTAAAACAAGAAGAAATTTGACAATGCAAAATCAGACGGCATGAACTTTTGAAAGTTATCAAAATTACGGTTTTAGAATACAAATTTTACTACCTAAACGGATAAAAAATTTTGTTTCAATTTTTAAACTAAAATTATTATTATTATTGAATTAGTCAATTTCTGCAAAAGCCAATATTTTCTTCGAACCTGATATAAATTTCAAAACAATGTTGCTACGACCAAATGATCAACTATCATTGAATACTACAAAAGCAACGACCCAGTAAGAAGAAACCGCTCTTAGTCAACGATGAATTTGAACACTCAACAGCTGACATCCTCTAAACTAGCCTGATGACGAATTGTTCACACAAGCTCCACATCCCCTGCCTCTCCTCCCTGTAAAGTATATTGATTTAGACAAGGGCCATCAATAGTCCGCAATCAGAGCTTAGAGTAGTTGCTAGGAAATGCAATGAATTATTCCTTTGCTTTAAGACGTTATGTAAGAAACTAATAATAGCTTGTCTACCATCTGAATGTCATTCTCGGAAGCCGTACTGGATGAAGTCTGCATTGCAGAGGTAATTGAAACCCTATTCTGCCGAGCTCTGAAAAAAGTCGCATTTGCATTTTTTAATAAAATTACGACGTAGTTCTTTACAACACATTTTACTTTCTTCAATGTTTTATGGGTATTAGAATGTATATTTTTTTCAAAAATTCTCAAATTGTGAAATCTGCATCAAATTTACGGAGGCGTAAATACTTAAAATGCAGTTTCGCATTTCTAGTTCAGTTGAAAGTACGATTTTTGTGTTTAGCACGATAGTACTATCTCACAACTTTTATTTCTTAAAGTCACATTTACAGATAGATACATACGCAACTTTGGAATTTGTGCGTTTTATGTGCAATATTTCAATTTCATATTGTTCAATATAGCAATTAATTTAAGATATAAGTAAACGGTACTGTCTTTTGGTTTCAAAGGTCAACAGTTGTAACAAGATTCCATAAATATATTTTACAACATTATTCTTAAGAAATAGGAAGAATGTAAAATTTTTAATTCTAAAATGACTTTTCACTCTCATTTTATATGATATCAATTTACTCTGTCCGTATAATCACATGATCACACCGGACATAGAAAATTTCACTTTAAGCAACTCTCCTAGGGGGGAGGGGCTCTTTCACTCGATTTTGTTCCATTTGATCGAATTCTATATATTACTAGCATACCGAGAAATTTCCTTCTGGGTGGGGGAAAAGAAAATTTCTGTAGTTCTATTGACCGATGCCGTTTATTGTATTCCATTGAGTTCTATTCGAGTTGAATGAGCCCCTCTGTAATAATGTATTTTATCTAAGGTGTGGACACAGTGTTTTCGTTACGGTTAAAATATTATCTTCTTAAAAGGCTATTCAAATCATTTTGGGTCCATACTAGAAGAACATTTATTATTAAACTTTAAAATATTTTCTAGTAATTGTAACGTTCTCTTATCAGAAGATCTTATTAATGAATATTACTTTATTCATTTAAGTAAAAACAGCAGTGCAATCAAAACTTAAGTGGATTAATTTTTTAGAGACTGGAAAATAATGTCGTTATTTTCACACAAATAAATTTCACTTAAGTTTACATTTTTAATTAATGTCTTTATTATCATTATCAAAATTCTTTTGCCATCTTATAGGCAAATTTAAGGTCCTGGATCGATAGAAGCAGCTGGTTTTTTATTCATATATATGGAGATGGTATTTCGTATAGTTGCCAAACATTCAAGTTTCTTTAACTTGCAAAGTGTTGTTACGATCGGAACAAAGGGAAATCATATGGTGAAATGTCGGGATAGTTTATTTGAGCAATTACCAACAGTAAGAGAGCGATTCTGAAACATGATTATGCAAGCGCACACTGATCAAGACTTAGAAAAAATATATTGACTTTCATTTGGTTGCCTCACCTATCACGCTCACCAGACTGACACCTGATTTCCCGTTACTCCGAGATCAATGAGACGAAAAACACGAAAATTTGGTGAACATCCAAAATGATACCTCCACAAGTTTTGCTCCAAAACCAATTGATTTTTGTCATCAAAGGCTTGAAAATTTGTTCAATAAATGGTGAAAGGTCGCTGATAACGAATGAAAAGCGAATGATAACGAATGACATTATCATTAACAGTAAAAATACACAGTTGGAGCAAACCTAAAATGACTGCATTGTGAAGGCTACGCAGATCCTAATCACAGCATTATAACGCTTCCAGCTTAAGTTTACCCCAACTTTAGTAAAACATTTATTTGCGTAAACTTCTAAAAATGCCCATGAAATACCGACCTTCTTTTAGAAGAGAGAAAATTTCACTTTAAAAAAACACTACAAAGTGAAGAATTGATTCTTGAGAAAAATTGGTAAAACTGTCTAAAGGTCAAAACAAAAGAGACTTTTTCAACTAAATTCGTTATATTGGATCTCTTTCCAAACAGTAAGTTTCCTTTTCCCATTTTATTTACTCTATACGTCTTATGATATTTAATAGCACAGATATTGACTCTCACGCAAGCCACTGAAATTCCTTCTCTTTTCAAAACAAACATTACTGTCGAATGAAGTCCAGATAAGTTGAACATTTGACTTCAAAATAAAATATTAATATCTGAAGTCGTCTCAAAGCATGATGCGAAATATGTTAAAATATACTAAGACAAGGAATTTGAGTTTTATTGTATTCTGCAGAAGTAATATAACACCACAGTATCCGAGAGGAATACACAGATGAAACATTTCATTGAATTTAAATAGACACGTTCCTCAGTACACTTTATCATCCAATCAGAACATTTATTGGGTAAAAATAATGTGGGGACGTACTCTTATTTGAAATGTTTGCGTACTTGTTTATTTGTGCTAAGAAACGCATGAAAGAATAAAAAAGTGCATAGGAACTTATTGGGCTTTGCTATAACAGTGAATTTTTGCTCAGCAGGCTCTTAGTGCAGTATCACTGGGATTTAGCTGTTGGTATGAACATGTGTAACATTTTAACAATGTGTATATGTATGTGAACTTGGTTCAAATTTAAAGTTACAAAATTTCTATAAATCATTTTTATTTTACACTTGTAAGAAAAAGTGTTACTTTTCCAAGCGAAATCTTTATGAAGACGGTGTTCCCGTTCAACTAAAGCAACGTATAAATTGTGTTTGTCTTTTAACGGCATATTCTAAGAAAATTGTCTAAATTCCATAAACTTACTTTCACAGAATGTAGACGCTATGAAATGAACATTAACGCCTAATATAGATTTTAAAATAAAACTAACATGTATTCAGAAATTTAGAGATGTTATGAATACAACATTCACGCATTTAATTTATAGTCAAGTGCCCATACTTGGGACAGTACCCTAACTTGGGACATTCTACCGAATTTAGATTTGAGAGCTGGTACACTTGTCGGTACTTCACCGGTAAGAAATAAATGGTATTACAGAATAAATGAATAGTTACCTTATGAGGCTATGTGAGTCGAACTTTGATGTATAAGTTTCATGGGTTGTTTTTATAATTTTAATACTTTCGAAAAAAATATGCAATTTTCAAGTACGGAAATAACTTTGGTTATTTACACTAACTGAGCTGCATTAGTTTGACTTTGGTTCACACTTCATCTCGGTTGTGTGTACCTGTGGAGATAATTCATTTCCAATTAACTAATTCAGTTTAACTAATTTATTTAAAAGATTGCGAGATTGCAAATACGTTCCAAACTTGAGACACACTGTTTTAAGTTAGAGAACTAAGACATAAAAAGTGTCTGTAAGGAATATTGAATAAATAAGGTGTCTAATTGTACTAAGAAAGAAGTATAAATACATTTTTTTTTAATGACGACTATTCCGATGACAATCGACGTATTATCCATAACAGGACAAAAAAAGTTGTCATTGGGTCATTCCACCGTCACGTGCGGGTCAAAAATACGTTTAAATTTCATTAATATTTGGTCACATCTCTTAATATTTTAATGAAACAGGGGTGAACATTTTTTTAAATCTTTACATTCGATACGAAGATACTCCTGACCCAATTATATTTTTAATATACAATTTTGTTATTTAAAATAAAATTTATTTACATGCGTCACGTGCGGGACGTCCAAAGTCAACCTCTGGTAACTTGCTAATGAATAAGCTGATATTTTTGCTCTATTAATACAGCAATGACGAAACAAATTGTAGATTTTGAAAGCTATGGTTCCAACGTAAAGAAAACATATCTCATTAGTTTAAAAATAATTATTTAAACCATTGGAAAAAAAGTATGTATATGCCCATTCCATTGAAAATAGCCATTTTGTCCCGCACATGATGGCTCTTATATTTGATAAAAAATAAATCATTTCTGAAGAAAGATTTTGCTTAAGAAGTCACACATGCGTTTGTGATTTCTTAAGCAACAAAATTTTGTTCATAATCCTTTTAAATTATTATTTTTTGAAATATATGAAGCGTCAATTGCGGGACAAAATTACCGTTTTCCGCGGAATGGCCCCATTGTTAAAAAACATTGGAATCTATTAAAAGACGTTTTGCCAAAATATTACATATGTTACTTCTATTAATGAAAATGAATCTCAAAGTATAGATGAGGCTAATGTATTTGTTGCGAATTTCACTTAGTATGAAGAAATGAAAATGAATGTGAAAAGATGTGAAATGAGTAACATGGAGAACTAAAATTCAGTTGCATTAAGAAATATTTGAGATCACTCATTGCTTTTATGCTTCCACATATTGGGGGGGGACGCTGAAATATTACATTCAAAGGAATGAAGAATGCTGAAGCAACATTCAATATTTTCAGGCGCAGGTATACATTCTGAAGTTTTTCAACGGTTTACAATATTAAATCATTTCTACAGAATATTATTTTTTTCTTTATTGAGTAGTAAAATAAACTTCTTTAAAATGATTGTTAATGCCTCAAACTATTATTTAATGTTGCATGAATAAAAGAAAGACAAAAATGAAAAGTGTTCCAAGCTAGAAAGAGAGGTACCTAACTTGGGACAATGAACATCTTGTTTTACTTTTTCGTGAGGCATCTACACCTTGTCCTAAGGTGAAGTACTAAGGCACATCCCAAAAATAGAATACTTCGTTCGAAAGGAAAACATGATTTATACGCTACTAGAGGTAAAAGTTCATAAACTGTCCCAAGTACGCGCACTTGACAGTATGCTATTTATTCGGTTTACGTCTGTATTAAGTGCAGTATCGCGTGCGATGAAGTTTACTGTTACGAAATAAAAATAAACTTCTTCTGAAATTATTATTTTCTTTTTAGTAATTTTTCTCATTAAATTTGGTTCAAATTTTTCTCGAATTTAGAAACAAAAAATCAGCTGTGGTTTAAACTAAAACGTGGATTAAATTTAGGTTTTTTCCTCTCAATAAAACAAAGTTGCAGAAGTACGCAAATTTCCACGGGTATTTTTACGCTGTGCAAAGTCATATCGACAAAAATGCGTTCTACGTTAATATTTCAATTTAAATGGTTCTAAACTTTTGTTGTTTACGTAATTGAAAATCGCATTAGTCCTACACACGACCGTGTGCAGGTAAACAGCAGTATCTGCAAAAATAAATTTCCGAGATATTTGAAGAAATGTGTTTTGGATTCAATACTAACAATAGGGAAATGTTGGAACTTTGACTTATTTTTCTGCAAAAACCAAATAAGCAAGCTTGTACGGTAAAATTAACGTACAATAGATGACAAAAATGCAGAAAATGAAAATTAATGAAAACTGCGCAGTTACTTCATTTACCTGCCTGCTGCAGTCAATTACAAGGAATTAACCGAACACAATAATTTTTAATATACACACATAATCTCTTTTGTCTTAATATAGACTTAGACAGAAACCCTGGTTTTAAAACGTCCATCAATTAGAAGTAGCGTAAAAACAAGTATTAAGTTTTTTGTGTTCCTGGAACTTATATTTTACAGACTGTTAACTAAAATATAAAAGACTAACTAAATTGTAACGTCTAATTTTTACGGTTGCGTAAATGCGTTTTGGTAAAAGTCGTTGTAAAGAATTAATTCATTTAATCCTGCATCAACAAAATGTGACATGATGTGAAAGCTTCTGAAATAAATTTAGCTGGAGTTAACGATATCAAGAAGAAAATGATTGATCACGCTAAAGAAACAATTGTTAACTAGTATTTTCTTTTCAATTTTCAATGCAATGTAGATTTTCAAGAAAAAATTGCAACATCACAAAAATATATTGAAGTTCATAACATTGAATTTGATAGTATTAAATGTTCGAATATGCCTTGCATAATCAAGATGTCAACAAACGTCATGTCATTATTTTTTTTTCTTCGCGTAGCTAAAAGTACATGCAAATGTCCTGAAGTGTAATTGTAAAGATGTTGATGACTGTCAGAAAATTTACGATCAGGTTTTGTTTTCTAATGGTGAAATTTAGACGAATAATCAAGATAAAATATTGAAAAGGGCCCAATTGCCAATATTTAACTAAAGAAGAATTAGCTTAATGAATTATCATAAATTTACTCTTAATCGATTTTAAAAAGAAGGTTATAAATCCGTACCGTGTATGTATTATATTGCACAAATTTGAACTCAACAGCAATAACAATTTTTAAATAGCACTAAAAGTTGTGAAAAAACTAATAAAATTAAATTTTGATACATGTATGAATCTTACCTTTTCTGATAACTCGACTACCGTGTCGTAATCCGGTGGCCGCTCCATTTCCGCACATTCTTCACAGTTGTTTATAGACGACTGCCCATCTTCAGAATCACTCTTTGAAAGGTTAGGTTTAGCGTTCTTTTTCCAGAAACGAGCGAAGAAACTTTTCGATCGCTTTGGGTGCGCAACAACTGGTGGAGTGGAACCACAAATCTCTTTACTTTCAGTTTCTCCGGGTGACACGGAACACAGAAGATGTTCCTTCGACAAAGTTGTAGGCACGTGTCGACGATGTTTAGACGAAGTACCAGTTACAGGATGACCAGTGTTGGGCACCTCGGTGCTTCCCAACGAGATTTTCTTATCTATTTTAATTCTCTCAAAGGTGCCAAGTCTTGGAAATCTTTTTCTTGAAACTTTCCTTGCACAAGTTACCAGTGAGGGCTCATCAGTTTGAATCGATTTGTCATTTGTCGCTATAGCGAATGGATCCTCCAAATCTCCTTCCGAACAGTTATAAGCCAATTCTGTAGAAGTATCTATTTTTTCATTGAATTTCGAATCTACGTTATCGGGTTCCACATCTTTGAGAAATGTCATCTCATCCCCTTCGCTAACAATAATTGATTCTGTTCCCGAATTATTTTCCTCGGTCGAGTCGATAAAAGGAATTGGCTCATCGTTGCCATACGATTTTGAGCGGAAAAATCCCCTTCTTAAGCCGACAGTGGCATTCGTGGTGATAGGTTCGTTCAATGAAAAATAGCTTCCATTGCTCTTCATTTCTCGTAAAATTTCTTGCTGCCGATTTCCAGATGAGCTCGCAAGGGTTCTTTCTGCTTTCATTGAATCTTCCTCGCCCGTTAGATTTCCTTTTATAACTGTATTAGAGCCATAAATAGGAAAAATAGATTTTCTCAAAGTATTGGGAGCAGAAGATGAATAACAAGGACCAGCTGTTAACGTCATAAAGGAAGATTCTTCGTACTTAGTATTTTTCTTCGGTATTATCTGCGAAAGAAACCAAAGTTAACATCACGACTTCTAAAGTTATTCAGAAACAAAAAAGAAACTTCACAACACTAACTTTTATTTCAATTTTTAACTTTTTTAAAACCATCTGACCAGAATAAAAAAGACATTGGAGAGAATTTAGAATTATTTAACTAAGAAATATGATTCCAGAAAATATAATTTGGTGTATTTTCATTTTAAAATTTTATTCATGACACAATCGAGTAAACGAATTACTCATCTGACGACTTTATTTCGGGGTGATTTTTTATTCATTTGTCAAGAGTCAAGCCAGAGGTACCTTCAGTAAATCCTACACCTAAGGCCAAACGCAAAAAAGGAATAGCGAAAGAAACATGATCAAATACCAGTTATGTCTAGAGAGGACAAATCCTTGTAAAGGTTTTGTAATTGCATTTAATAAGAAGCATTGCTCAGCTACGTATACCTTTGCACATTTTCACGAATACTTGAAATCAGGTTTGCATAAATTAAGGGAATAACGAGTTTTTTTTTTTTTTTTTTTTTTTTTTTTTTTTTTTTTTTGTGGCCAGAACGGTCGCCAAATAATAATTTCCTTGCCAACCGATGGCGCTACACGCAGATGTAGTGCACAGTTTCTTTTGTATACCTATCTACCGCGTCAGGTCGTAGTCTTATAGCAGGAATTATTAAATGGAGGGAGCAAGTTCAGCCATTGGCTTAGCAAAAGCTGAGGCAAAAGCGCCAAGTCATGTGACTCAACAAAAAAAAAAATGGTCTACATGTTTTACGTGAAATTAGCAAAAGAAACTTGATTTCTTCCAATGCTTTGTTTTAAAATCTATCACATGACTTGGGATTTTGGCTGCATGAATGAAAGTCTTCACTCCCTCCATTTTATCGCTTCTCAATGATCGTAGTTGTTTGTTTTGCGCACGCAAATTGCAAGTAAACAGACAGTGGCTCCCAAAAGTGTTCGTACTCCTTGAAACTTTGTAGTAAAACCAAAATAATGCAAAATTGAATTCGAATATGAAGTCCAACTTTTTTTCACACCATTCCTATGCCATTCTGAATAAAACCCAGTAGTTTTTTTTTTTTTTTTCAAAATATTGCCAGATTTTATTTTTGAAATTTCTCAAAAAACGAAGAGACAGAGAAAAAATACGCCACAAAAGTCATCGTACACTGAAATATTTTCGAAGAATTTCATAATTAAAATTATCATAGGTGGTTTTTTTATTATTTTTGCATTGTAATGACACTGTAAAGTCATTTGCCTTTAATTTTTTGTTTATTCATTCCCTAATATTCTGCTTATTTTTAAATGGCAGGTATACGTAGAAAACAAAAAACACGATTCGAAATTTGATTTTTTCCCCTCACAGTAAACGTAAATTGGTTTGAAATGTCTTTAAATAGGTTAATTTTTATCATTCTATAGGGAAGTGCTTGATAAAATGCTTTAAAGACAAGAATCGGATCGAAAACAAGGTAAGAAAAGGTCAACTGGCTAAGTTAACAATGCGTGATCGGAGGTTTAAAATTAAAAGTTTTTTTAAAGTACACATTTTAGAGCTGAAAAAGTTTCTGCAGATTTGAATGAAACCTTTTACGTTTAATTTTCACCTAAAATTGTTCGCCAAGTTCTCTGATTAGCTGGATTAAATGGGACCTCTTCCCGCAGAAATTTTCTTGTTCGTGCGAAAAACAGTAAGCTTACGCTTTCCGTCGTAAAATTAATGACAAATAAGCTCAAAACGTTTTGGAACAACGTCTTACTTATAGATAAAAATAAATTCAACATTTTGGGTTAAATTGTTGTATACTTTTCAATAGAAGAAAAAATGAGGAACTTGATCTTAAGAACTTAGTTGGATCAGTTTATCAGGACGGTGAAGGGGTTCTTGTGCGAGGATGCATATCAGCATCAGGACTTGGAGATTTGGAATTTTTTGATGAAATAATGAATCATGCTGTTCATTTAAATATTTTAAAAACCAATTTTAAATTATTGGCCCAAAATTTGGTATTCGGAAACAACTTTGTTTTTTATCAAGATAACGATAAGAAGCACACTTTGCGTTTGGTGTCTCAAAATTTGTCCTTATAAGCTTAGCAATATCTCCTCAATCGCCAGATTTAAACTTAATGGAACATATTTGGAGATATCTGGTGGCTAGATTACGAAAATACACCATTGAAACGAAAAGCGAACTAGAAACAGTAAGACTCGAAGTGCGGCTGAACACTTACTCAGAAGTTGCACAAAAAAAAGAAAGAAAAAACAATAAAATCTGTTCCCAGACGTTTAAAAGCTGTTGTTGCTACTGCATGATATTCTACTAAATAATAACTTAGTAAAAAAGTTATATTATTTACTATTTTTTTGACACTTTTTCAAAATGTACGAAGACTTTTGTGAGATAAAATTTCTGGCTTTTTTTTTGGTTTTTGATTTTTTAAGAAAATGAGTTTTAATGTTTTATTAAAAAATTTCATGTAGTATTGTTAATAATGGATCATAAATCTTATACTAAAATACCTATTTCGAAATATTAGTTCTAACCAATGGATAAGGGCCTATTTCATTGAAAGTCGTAGGTGTACGAACACTTTTGGGAGCTACTGTACATCAAAATATAGAATCTCCCTCAAAGTATGAATGCGTTGTATGCTATCATTAACCGAGGTGGCCTGATCGGCAAGGCGTTGGATTTGTAACAGGAGAGGTCCTGAGTTTGAAGCCAGTCGATCGAAGATTCTTCGTGTTCGTTAATGGTGACTAAAGCATATAAAATATGGTCATGGTCACAAAGTCTTTACATTCCAAGTCTCTGGGGTTGCTGGATCAGAAGCTCCTGCTCAGGATGGAAAAGCAGAGCTGTCTTCGGGACCCTATCCAACCGATTAAATCGCGTGTAGTGGTGGGTACGGGGGACCCTAGAGAGTGAAGTGAAGTGAATGCTATCAATCGATTTTCAAATGCTAAGAGGTGCCGTGCAGCAGAAAGTTAACAAATGAGCAATCTGCATGGAAAACTTATATGAGTAACCACAACGTGCGAAAACAATGTTAAAAAACGTACAGATATTATTGTGCATTATGTCCAATCATTACAGTTCAGGATTGATTCCAAATGATTTCTGTTTCTTCTTTCGCATGAAAATCCTACCCGGAGGACAAAAATTTTCTCAGATCGGTATAAAGAATGGAGTGTAAGACCAGGCACTGCCTAATGTAACTAGTGTGATGAAGGTTGATTCAATTCTGCTACAAATATCTCAATTAGATTGTCAACTATGTAGATAAGTATCTGGATCATGCAGCTAAGTTAAAAATTCTTCACTTTTGGTATGGTTTTCATTTTGCGATGGATCGAACTTTGAAAAAAATCACACTTATACGTGTATTACGCTGGGCTCTGACAGTTAAAAATCAGTATATTAAAGATCAATAATCAGAGATTTTAAACTAGAAATAATGCAGTTTATCCTTACCATTGGAAGATGTTTGGCGTGAACGAAACTGGATTTTACTTTCTGAGAAAGAGCTTCCGAGCTGTAAAGTGACAACTGATACGAGAGAATTGTCTGCCACAGGAGTTTGATACTGGGTGTAGGAGCTCTAAAAATCCATGTTGTCCATTGATTTCTCTGTCCTGGAGCTTTCTGTGCATTCTGAAATTAATAGTAGTGATTCAGCGTAATTAAAACACAGACAAAAAAATTTAAAAAAAATAGTGAAAATTAATTATATTAAAACTATTGGATCATCATAGAGTACATATGAGTAGTACTCTATGAGTAGTCATATGAGTAGTACCTCATAGTACATATGAGTAGTACATATGAGGCAGGGAGAAGCAAAGGAATGGAAGTGGCAAAATTAAAAATTTGGAGATAACGAGTACAAATAGTAAAGTAAGGGAACCTCTCCTCTGTCTTGAGGCAAGAGATAGTACTAGTAGCCATAGTAGGTTCTGCTGTACGCCATGATTTAGAAAACAAATCAATGAAAGCCTGCCTAGGACGCTATCTTTAAACGCGTTTTACTCGAAACTTGAAAATCTCCACTTACATCCCTTTGCTTCTCACTGCTTCATATCATGGACCAGATTTTTAGAAATCATACTTTATAAACTACTGCACATATTACAAAAAGTGATGCATGAATGTAAAGAGAAACATACCAAGTTTTTTTTTTTTACTTTGAGTCACAAATGCTTGATGTGTGAGCCTTTTGTTACGCGACATCTTTAATGCAGTTTTTTCCACACGACATGTGATTTCATTTTACGGCGTTGCGTCAAAAACATTTTTTATCAACCCCGATGCGAAAACATTACAAAAACTTCAAGAACACATTTGTGTAGCACTCCGAAAAATTGACAGTGTGATATTCTAAAATTTTTGAAACTAGCTGGATTACGAATTAGAAGCTGTCGCGTAAGAAAAAGCTCCAACACTGAGCACATTTTGCACAACGTGCTCAAATTCAGCACATTTGTATAATTAACTTTATAAGAAAATAACTTGGTAAGGTAAGTTCGGGTAAGTGCGTATCCAAATTTTCAAAGATCAGTTTCTGAGGGATGGTGCTCTGTTAAAAATATTGTATGTTTACTAAATTTTTTAGGTTCGTTTTCAGGTCCTTTCTTGAGCTTTTCAAGCATATATTATGGTATTTAAACACAAGCAGAAGCTTTAAAATCTCTTTTAAGGCACTTCTTCTAAGGGTCACACTTTCCCCACGTGACGGGATAAGTGCGAACCTTGGCCATTTTCATCACGCATTTATATTTACATTGAATTGATCATGAATGTTACACTGTACTAATGAATTTAAAAGTATATTTTCCTTTAGAAACTTATATGTATAGTTTTTGTATATAATTATGATTTTTATGATTGACTTGATCTCTTTTTTACATATTTTGATTTGCCCAATTTACAGAAGACACGGTCGATATCTCCTTTCTTGATTTCTCTAAATATTTAATTTCTTCATATTTTCTGGTTTCTTCAGACATAAAGCTTTCTCGTTGATTGCTTTTAAACTCATTTTTGTCCCATAGTCATTGCTTTCATCTAAATTCTCTGTATTCCTTCTACCAATTGAAGAATCGCAGAAACTCTACCAAACGAAGATATCCAACCTCGTCTAGCTTTTAAATGGTCTAAAACGTTCGTTTTGGAACGTCAAATTACCTAACTGCTGCATTAAAATTATCTAATTGACACCTCATTTTTCAGTTTTTAAAGACTAACGTTGCTAAGAGGTTATCCTTCAAATACGATTTCTCTTGATCCATTCTTTCGAGCATAGATTCTCCCCATTTTCTAAATTAAATGTACAATTGAAATTTAGTGGAAGTTATAGAAAAGGGCAATAAAGAACGAACTGGAAATATAAATTAAAGGCAAAATCATGTGGTCGCACTTTCACTACAATATGGAACGCACTTCCCCGTTTTACTTTAAAAAAGGGGTAAGTGAGCTTACAATCAAAGTCTGGTTAGAATAATTAATTAAAATACGCCATGTATGCTAGTAGTAACTTGTTACTAAACAATACAACTTACACTTGCTGACTTCAGTCGTTTAATATCCCAGCAAAATAAACAAAACTCTAACCTCCTCAATCTTCACATTACAGTTCTGCTCAAGACATTTAAGTTATCGCTGATTGTGTTTTATCTATGAGTACCAGTGCCAATCTCTACTTTTAGGAATTATCACTAGACATTCTCCCGACATATTCAATATATGGCAGAAATCTCTTCAGGCCAGCATTCCCAAAATTATCAGAGGACGCACTTACCACGCGGACGCACTTACTCGAACTCACCTTATATTTGTCTTTAAATTTATGTATCACTTTATTGTAATTACTGCAGTAGTTTCGAAATACACCGGTGATGACCGATACCAGCGAATTTAGAGTAGAATTGCCAGGTTTAACAGACAAGAAACACTGCGTGAGACAATCATAGAAATCAATGTAGGACATAACTATAGGCATTTTGTAAGAGAATTGCAAAAGCTAGCTTTGATGGGATCTGGCAACAAACGACTGTAGTGACTCCACAACAAGCACTACATCTTTTATAACGCTTCTCTTAGGCTTGCGATCATATAAGATGAACTCTAGAAGCCAACTGGAATACAGTGGCAAGGTCAGTGGAATCATGATTTCAGTTGATAAGAACTGTTCGATCTTGACCAAACCGTCACGCATGTGACGTAGAGCACATGAAGTCAAGAATCCAAATTGGCACTGTGCAACCTGTTGACTTCACAACGGTGTAGGCTGTATCTACATGTCGTGAGTCGTGGACTGGGTTCTCTGGTGCAACTGAACCATTGACTGACTGAAAATGGTTACGTCAATTACTTTAAGACCACTCGCATTTATGGGTTTTACCCAATTATAGACGCCTACCCAAATAACGAGGACGTTTTTAGGATAGCATTGCGCCATGTCACTCGACTGCAAAGAATTGCAGTTGGCTAGAAAAATCTTTTCGCGGGTTCCAGTAAATGATTTGCCCACCTAAATCGCCCGACGTGAATTCCATCTATCATTTATAGCAGGGATTCTGAAACTGGTTGCCGCAGCAACCTGGGGTGTCATAGGACGAGACGAGAGGTGCCACGAACTGTTTATGGTATTAATATATATTTAAGGTGATTGTGCAAAACAAGGTCCAACTAGCAGTTTCTAATTACCAGGCAAGAGAAACAAGCAGAAACCAGGAACAAAAGTTATTACAGAAGAGTGATGTCAAAACTACCTGACCTTATTTTACGGTAAGTTTCTTTTGGATCACTGTAGGTTACTAGTATGAACAAAGTTATTTATTATTTTTATTTATGTTTCTATTAATGCTTAAAACCATCTGTTTTTGTTAAAATTGCTGGAAAACATAATTAAAACTTAAATTTTCACTTCTTTAGTCTTTCCTTAGTTGTAATGAGTCATCTGATGATCATGCAAAAGTTGGAGTCAATTCATAAAAATTGAGTGAGATACTAGGTTATGAACCTGAGGGTGCACTTATCTTATATATTAGAGATGAACTGGGGTGCCGTGAGAAAGTTCTAGTTCTGCAAAGGGTGATGCGAGTCGAAAAAGTTTGAGAACCCCTGATTTATAGAGCATAATCGAGAGATCAGTTTGTGTACGAAATCCCGCAGCGGCAACACTTTCGCAATCATGGACATCTATGGTGTCAGCTGGGCTCAATATTTCTGTCAAGGACTTCCAACAGTTTTTTGAGTCCTTGGCGCGTCGAATTCTTGTATTTTGACTAACAAAAAGAAGTCCGACACGATATTAGGAGTTATCCCATGACTTATGTCATATCAGTTTATTTATTTTTTTTATGAGTGCTACACTCATTTTAATCACGGTGTCAACTTTTTAAGATGGTGAAAAAAGAAAAATGCCGTTCACATCGCAGTCTTTTTTGTTTTCATGTTTCAATTTTGCTTTTCAAATAAACTTTTATCGTTAAATAATGACTAAATATATTTATTTAGTGGATTATTTCACATTTTTATGGAGCTTTAAAATTTTATTTTGTTGTCGAGTTATTTAAAAAGCATTTTTCATATTATTAAATGTCTTTTCTTTTTCTTATGTGTCCGAAATTAATTTCATGCGTTATTTTTCATCTTGTTGGAATACATAGTCTCAGTCAATCGCTTGTTTTGCTTAAAAGTTTATAAAAAAGAAATAACAATGTGAGGCAGCACCAATTATGTATTTTATATGGAACTTTAACGGAAACAAAAGGAAGGTAAAAAGTGAAATGAAAAATTTTACTTGCAAGCAAGCTGAACTTATTTCAGAATAATCTGCCAAGCATTCTTACGATCCACTTAAATTCAAATTCTAAAACAGTTTGGCAAATACATTAAATTTTCTTTAATGAATATTCAAGAGTAATCAAGGAGAGTAAAACATTTAATTGACTTAAACTATTTTGCATGTCAGACGGTAATCATTAAGTACTTGAACTTCCAGACGACTAGAGTCGATTGAACAACATACTGCAAACTTCGGGTCTAGAAAGATCATTCTTTCACTTAAGTCGCGACTGCATAATGGTTACAACACAACCATCAGTCTAAGAGTTTAATATGCGAGTTTAAGACATTTACACGGCGTTATCAAACGCGTTTCTGGGTGCATTGACCGCCACGTCGGTTAAAACAGACATAAATTTCACTTTAAAGCTGTAACAGAGAGCCACCATCTACAGTGGAGTGCTCTTTAATGTGTAAGACATATCGTATAATTACCAATGCGACCATTGTCACGAGGAACAGATGAGCATTTTGAAGTTTGATAAAGTGTTTACAGGAAGCAGGAAATACCCGGAAGTTGGAATGTCATTAACAGTTTGAATATTATCTCATGCGCCAACATAACTCTGGTGGTTTTAGCTAATGGGAGTTCCGGCTTCTCAAGTAACGCGTATTTCTAACAATACTTAAATGCAGCTGCTAAGTTTATTTATAACATGATTCATCAATCAACCTGAGAAATATCTATTAGTAGAAAAATATTTCATAAAAGTTGGACATCTGCGATAATCTGGACTAGTTAGAACCACGGACAATCGTGAGAATCGAAAATCCAAATCATCCGCGTTATATAGGTAATAAGAAAAACATATCCTTAAAGAAGCACTTACTGTTTATTACGATTAAAAGCTATATTTTGTATCGAAATTAAATACAATTTATAGAATAATGAAATAAAATGTATTATGACAAGGCAATAATATTGTTGTATTTACAATATGTAAATAATTTCTCGCATTTCCTACATAGAATTGGTTCACTGTCTTCTGTTTTAAACATGAGTGACGTTTGAAAGAAGCATGGTCACGTTAACGCTATATCGTCTTTACTAATAACTAGTGGTACCGGCACGGCTTTGCCCGTAGTAGAAAAATAAAAAGGTCTTTTGGTTCGCCTGTATATTTACAAATAATGTATGGTGAATTTTCTCGCCAATTGGCTTGTACTCATGTTACAATTCCACGTTATGATAATTTCGTATCTCGCCAATTGGGTTATGCTCAAGTTACGGTTCCACGTAATGATAATTTTGTAATTTACTCCTCCATCTTATGATAGTTTTGTTCTGAAAATTGGAATAGAAAAAGAACCACATCGAATTTTTGAAAAATCGCTTCGAGGTGCACATTCCCATGCTACAAACTAACTTTGCAAAATTTCATGAAAATCGGCAGAACGGTCTAGGCGCTATGCGCGTCACAGAGATCCATACACCCAGACATCCTCCGGACATCTAGACATCTTCCTGACATCCAGACAGAGAGACTTTCAACTTTATTATTAGTAAAGATAAAGAAGATAAAGCTGAAAGTCTCTCTGTCCGGAGGTATCTGGATGTCTGGATTTCTGCGCATAGCGCTTAGACCATTCGGCCGATTTTCATGAAATTTGGCACAAAGTAAGTTTGTAGCATGGGAGTGTGCACCTCGAAGCGATTTTTAAAAAATTCGATGTAGTTCTTTCCAATTTTAAGAAGAAAAATATTAAAAGATGGACAAGTAAATTACGAAATTATCATAACGTGGAACCGTAATTTGGGCACAAGCCAATTGACGAGATACGAAATTATCATAACGTGGAACCGTAACATGGGTACAAGCTAATTGGCGAGAAAATTCACCATACATTATTTGTAAATATACAGGCGAACCAAAATACCTTTTAATTTTTACTTTCTTCTATATCTAATATATAGAAGAAAGTATTGGATTCGTGCAAATTTTCGAATTTCGAATTTTGACGGATTCGAACGTTTTGAGGTGTGCTGAGTTAATTTTCACTATTTTTGGAAAATGTGTCTGTCTGTGTGTGTGTGTGTGTATGTATGTATGTGTGTGTGTGTATGTATGTGTGTCACGTCTGTGTGTGACCAGTTTTTTGTGGCCGCTCTACAGCAAAAACTACCGCATGAAATCGAACGAAATTTGGTACACATATGTGCCCGTATGTGAACTTGTGCCCATTGGTTTTTGGCGCGAATTCCTCCAAGGGGGTGGAGCAATGGGACGTTTTTTTGAGTTACGCGTGCTTGCTATTCCTCAGGAAGTAACTGGCGGAATCAAACAAAATTTGGTCCATATGTTGCCATTAACAGGAACAGGTGCTGATTCAATTTTGGTGTCAATAACTCAAACGGGGGTTGAGCTATAGAACGTTTTTTTTTGTCGTCAATTGTGACTGCTGTATCTCAAAAAATAATGAACGGAATGAAAGAAAAATTTATCGGCAAGTAGCCCTTAGTGGGTATAAGAGCTGATTTCATTTTGGTGTCAACAGCTAAAAAGGGGGTAGCGCAATCGCCCGTTCTTTTTTTCCATTGTGAGTACCCTATGTCAAGAAGTAATGCTACGTTCTGGTTGAAATTTGGAATATATGTGAATCCATACGTAAACAGGCTTTGGTTCAATTTTGACGCCAATCGCTCCAAGAGGTGTTGATTTTTTTTTTTTTTTTTTTTTTTTGCGAATAAAAATAGCTTTATTAATGCAACAATAAGAAAGATAAATCGTAATAGATTGTCGTCTGCGTATTTCTCGTGGTTTTAATTGTATGGAAATGATAGGAAATATTATCTCAATGATTTAAAATTTTTAACTGTTGCCATCTTATGTTTGTTAACAAATAAAATATTTGTAATTAATTCAAGCAAGGCTTTTAAAATAACTTTCAATTTTCGCTCTTTGCTTTGCTTTTGCAATAATTCAGACATTGGGATGGTCGTCAAGTTTTTGCATGTGTAATTTTGTTTTTGTTGGGAATATTGCTTCCTCGTCAAGCATGGGGAGGGATCAGAAAAAAAAAGAAAAATATAGAAGAAAGTTTCGTGATGGCCACAACATACTAGTTCTATTATGGGCAAAGCCATGCGGGTAACACTAGTCATTGATAAAATAAAAAGCCAATATTTGGATCAGTTATGTTCTTGCTTTCAAGCTTAAAACTGTTTTCTGTATGAATATAAATTTTAAAATAGAATCTGCAAATTCCTGAACCTGTTTTAGTTGCCCCTGTCAATAAACTTAAATTTTCGCTACTAAAACACTTGGTTCAGGAACTTGACAGATGGGGCATTTATAGTATTTCTTGTCAGTGTCAAATGACATACATAGGACAGACCCGACGTTCTCTTAAATTCCGTATTAAAGAACATGAAAATTATGTCAAGAAACAAGATTTAAAACGCTCCTCTATTGCACAACACTGTTGGTCTTACAGTTACATTTTCGATTTTTCTTCTGCCAAAATTATTCATGGATGGTTCTTCGATTTACGATTTAGAGTTTTGGGAATCTTATTACATCTGGAAAATCTCGCTTCAGTTGTTAATGATTTTTCGAGTACGCCCTCCTTACCAGGTGTTTGGAAATCTTATCTTCAAAAAAAATTTCGCCAGTGACTTTTTTCTCAGTATCAGTGTCCTTGTTGTTCTGGTTACGCAAGTTTCCGGGATCTTGTCTATTTAAAAAAATATTCACTTTGCTTCCTTTCATTTTTCGTTCATTTGTCGTTTGGTTTGCATTGGTGAACCATTCATTCTTTTCATGCACTGATAAAGGGGCTTACAATTGATAGCCAGTAAACAACTGAGTTTTTCATTCTTTTTTCAATTCTTTTATTTGTACTTTATACACGTTGTGTTATTTTACTTATAACAAAGTATGTCTACAAAAAATTCGTATACACCCCCTTTTCCACAACACAAAATTTCGCCTTAAGCGAGGGGTCTTGGAACGCATCCCTCGCGTAAATCGAGACTCGACTGAATACAAATTTTGAGCGGTATTTTCCAAAATATCAATACTTTGCATTATTTAACTTTAGTTTATTTTGTAATTATGTTTTTCGCTTTTAAAAGCTCACTTTTTATGTATTCGTCCCCACTACGACAGCGACAATGTGTGTACATTGTAACAGATTATTGCTGCGGATACTAAAATGACAAAGAATACATTTCTGTGATAAACGACGTTATAGAGCAATCAACAAGTCAATATGATTTGAAGGAAAGTATTTTTAACATTTTCCGTTACATTACATTACGTTATTCTATCACCCAGTAAGGATAGAATAAAAAATGCAAATGAGTCGACACGAGGGCGTGTAATTAAACTATGCAAAACCAATCCCGTATGTTGGAAGTCAGCAGCAAACTTTTAGCCCCTGTTGAAATCAATGCTGTTAATCCACCGTTACTCTTATTATTTTGAATTATTTATCGAGAAACATTCATATCTGAGTTATTCGAAACAGCACTCCCGATCAGTCCAAATGTTAGCGAATAATCCCCTTCTGAAATTACAACCCTCTTCGGAATAATTGATTGCTAATGCAGCCTTCAAATATGTATTTCAGAAATACGCAAGTTATAGAAACTGCCACTCCATTTGTTCCCTTCCTTTTCTCCCGCGGATACGTTACGGTATCAAAATCTAGCTTTGTAAGAATGCAAAACATTCTTACTGTTTGATCTTGGGAATAAATATGTTTCCAAAGAGGAAATCATGTTCACTTGTGTATTTTTAATAACTTGACAATATCTTTGGATTTTTAGCGGCGAGATGGGTTTAAGAAAAATCAATTTCTATTTCGAAATTTTGAAAAGAATTCCCTTTGAGACAAGCTGAATCGATTATTTCAGGAATTTATACCAGTTATCAGACGGAAACTTTTAACAGACGAGGAAAAAAAAATCTCGAAATCAAACTCGTTCAACCACATTTTTAAAACTTCATATTACTTTATTTAAAATGCTTTTTGGGAGTTTAGTTTTATTATATTGCTATAAAATATTTCAAATTCATCTAAACCTAATATTATTCATATAAACTGGATAACATGTTTAAATTTGTGAGTTATTTATTAAAAAAGTGTTAATTTCAAATTTAAGTGCAAAAATAATTGCATTTTTAAAACACAGAAAAACCTTAACTGATTGCAACGTTTTAATTTTGTTTGGTGCATTCAACATTGTTTTTGAAAGATTTCTATTTATAGAACTATGCTCTCCAAGAACAAATAATGGATTATCTGATGACTGTAGAACATAGTAAGTAGAATTAAATAGGTAACATATTCAAATTTTTGTTTCTAAAACACTACGATTTAAAGGAAGTCAGTACTCTGTATACGCGTAACGTTAAATAGCAAACTTTGTGTGCCCTTTTTCTCAAATACGGCACTCTTTTTTTATTTACTTCCTCAAAATACACACTAAACTGAGTCATGGCGGAGCGTGGCCGGTATTTGCTAATTTTTAATAAAAATTCATTGAAAAGAAGATACATTCTTATTTTTCTTTTTTTAAACTTCAAAATCAAGCTGAAAAACAATTTGATATACTGTGTGCTTGTGTTTATATGACTCTATTTCTTTTATATTCCACCAGCGGTACCCGGACGGCATAGACGTAGTAGAAAATTAAAAAATTATTTAATTGCTTGTATATTTACAAATAAGGGATGGTGAATTTTTCGCCAATATGTTATGTTATTTGCTCGTCCGTTTTATGGTAATTTGCTCGTCCATGTTGAAGTAATTTACTCGTCTATGTTATGGTAATTCGCTCGGTGCAGAGAAATTAAATCCACCAATGGTGGTAAAAATAAAATCATCGAAAAAGAACAAAATCCAATTTTTAAAAAATCACCCCTATGATACGAACTAAATTTGTGCCAAATTTCATGAAAATCGGCAGAACGGCCTAGGCGCTATGCGTGTCACAGATATCTAGACATCTAGAGACGCAGACCTCCAGCTTTATTATTAGTAAAGTATGAGACAAAATTTGACTACAGCTTTCAAGAAGTGAAAGATAAAGAAGTAGGTGTATGTTTCCTATCAAAAACCTTTTATTTTTGTTCGTATTTACTAAGAATGATAGCCAATTTTATATGCATATCTTGACAAAATATTCTGAATATTTTATTCCCTCGTCTGGAGTATTGCACGAATTATAAATATTGTTAAGAGTTCGTGATACAACTTCAACCTTTCTTTCAATGACGACACAGTTCTTGAGAAATACACTGGAGGTTTATTTACAACTAGGTACAAGAAGTATCGTTAACAATTGCTAAATTACCATAGCAATTAGGCAAATATCAATTAACAACGTACACTCAACTCTCCCACACGTATTTGCATCAAAATACGCAAAAACACAACGCAAAAGGGCTTTGCAAATCAGAGCTAATACACTCTTAGCACAACGGCTCGGTCGAGACTGACTTTTTATCACGCGGCACGGCTATTTATAAACATCGAAAGCGAGCTTCTCAAATATTCCAGAAAATCCTACACCGTTCTACCACTTTCTCATTTATTCCCATTCACATATTTTATCATTCAGAAATGAGGGAACCGTATACTTCAGCCGAATGTTAGGGGGGTTGTATGTACATTACAAGAAGCTATTTACAGGTTACGTCACTAAGATAGTTTTAGATGAAAAATAACGGAATAAACGCCAAATTTAGCTAAGTTACAACAAATTAATCACAAAAATAATTACTATTTACAGAATTTGTAACAATATTTTGAAATACGAAAATTTGTGGCATGTTCTACTTTATTTCACTTTCAAGGTAAAATAACAAAATTTTATTTATTTAATCTCTTGAGCTCGTTTGATATCATTACCTATTACTTCTGAACTCATCTGTCCGAAAATTTTGAAGATTTCCCAATAGAAAGAAGGAATAAAATAGTATGTTTCGAAGTCTTGTCAAATTTCATCTGTGTTTTCTTCAAATAAGAGGATCTTTTTTCCTTAATTGCCTGATATTTTGTCTTAAACTGTAATGCACGCCATTGGAAATAATCTGTTTTACGAAATCTTTTGACTCATTATAGTTTCAATTTGTCTGCCAGTCAGTGAAACATTTCATACAGCAACTTTGTTCAAAAGTTTCCCATTCCTTCTCACTGAAAAAGCATAATTTCATAATTTTTTAGTCAGACAATCAATCAAAATTTCATTACCTAAAGTTAATTCTTTCATTTGAATCATATGCTATTAAAAGTGATTAAGCAATTTTTTTCTCATAACTAGGTTAACATAATGATGCTAAATTCGTAGTTCGTTATCATTAAATGCCGCGGATTTTTTGCGCAATAAAAGAGTTAAGCTAGCAAAACTATATATTTTTTTCCAAATCTTTAATTAGTAAAGTTCATCCAATAACGATGTAAAGCCATTGAGCCATTTGATTTTTTTTTTTTTTTTTTATTTCATCTAGGTGAGGGAAAAATGTGAAGAGTTTTAACTAAAATGTTTTAAATCAAACAAATGAATGTATTGTTTTTAAATCAGATTGTATCCCTCTTGGGTTTTTTTTTAAATTTTAGGAATTTATTTAAATCTTTCAAATTGTTTCGGAAAAAGAAAACATTTTTCTGGAACAAATATAGGTCATATTTTTATGTTTAATTAGAGCCGGTTTTTAACTAACTACTTTTAAACTAAAGAATTCTCACTTTCTAAATATAATTGTTCATTAATTTAATCGAGCATTCCGAAAAATAATTTTTATTGTTAGTTTTGAGAAGTTTTTGGAAGTACATGACAGTACTACTAAATTACTATCACATAAACGTTATTTCTGGCAGATGTACCATTGGTGTAAGTAAGAAATGGAATGGTTGAATCAAAGTAAAGTTAATTTAAAGAACAAACGGTTGTGAAGACGAAATATTCATTTTTTTATTCCAAATTTATTTATTTACTCCTCTATCTTTGGCAACAGCGCAAAAAAGTCAACTCGAGTAGGGGGTTTTCCCCCTAAGGGAAATGGTTTTACTTTTCATATAAATATTTATTGCAATCCCTTTTCTTCTTTGAGAAGGATAAAATAAATTTTCAGAAAATCTGAGAGATTAGCGACCTAATTTTTTATTGAATCGTTAGTGAAAAGCTCAGAAAAAACGTTTATGCTGCATTTGCTTATTTGTTTATTTATTTTTTACGTATTCGGAGTTGCAATTTCATATTTGGCGAAATATTTCTTTGTAGTAAAGTTTTATGGTTCAAAGCTTATACGCTTAAAAAATTACCCCGATTCAACTTTCCAAGGGGAAGAAATGACCTATGGAATTTTTATTGAAGCATAATGCCTAATAGTTTGAGAGGGTGAATTTTATATTAATTTCTATTTTAACGTCTTCCTTTTAAGAACAAGTTTTGTTTTTGAAAGACAGTTTTAATAGTTAAGAATTATTGAAATGATTTGCTGTCTAAACCAACCAGTAAAAAATATTATTATTATCTGATATTTTTCTGACGTTATAATGCCGATGCTAGCATACAGTAAAGTAGACTTGTTCATGCTTTACAAAAAGTGGTAAATAATGTAACGTGACACACGGCGATACACTTGTCTGCTTGGCATTGGCAAGACTGGAAATAGCATCCTATTAAATGGCATTTTTTGTAGGCATAAAGCTTCATAAGTTAAGTTACTACAATTACATTCAATTATATCCAACTTCAATATGTAAAAAATTGTATCTCCTAAATAAGGAGGGGGTAGACAAAAAAGTTTTTTTTTTTTTAATGGGCAAATTTTATGTACCCTCGTATAACACGGTTAATTCGTACGGTAAAACGAGTTTCGAGCTATATCGCAACCGTGTTACACAAAAATTTAAAATAATGTAAATCAAGGCAATGTGTATCGTGTTATATCGAAGTTAAGTCTTGCGGTGTAAAATTTTTATAATAGCTGAAATTTCGTTACAATGTTCTAGTGAAACGTACAGAAAACAGAACTATTTATGTTCAGGAAAATAATAAAAATGTAAATAAAGAAAAGAAAAAAACCACGAATAAAATTTATCAACTTCGTTCACAAAGAACAAAAGTGTACTGTCGTACGACAAGTTTATAACATACCGTAAAAAATAAAATCAGAGATTTTTTGTAGCAATAAATATCGTCTGAGCAACAATGAAAATATATATATATATCTTTACTAATATTATAAGGAGAGAGGGCGAATTTTTGTGTGTTTATATGTTCGAGGTAATCTCCGAAACCACTGCACCTAATTGAAAAATTCTTTCACTATATGAAAGGTGCTTTCTTACTGAGTAACATAGGCTATAATTCGAAAAAATCCGATAAATAGTTCTTTTTTTTTTAATTCAAATTTAAGCCCAAATTTCACGTAAATTGCCTATTATTGACTATTAAAGGGGTGAAAAATTACTTGCACATATTAATATTATATAATATCGTTAAAAAGGGTAGAATTTTCTGCGTTCTAAACAATTTATTTCAATGCTCTAACTTAATTACGGCGGGAGTAATTTGCGTTTTTAGCTCGAACTTTTTTAGACTTAGCTGAAATTTAGGCACTACTTTCTTTATTAAATCTATCAATAAAAAGTGAAGGAATTGTCCCACAGTTTTCTTTTTGACAGCATTGGAAAAAGTGAGATTTTTTACTCCAGATCTATCTCGACCTGTGGTCGAAAAAATTAGCTTCTATCTTCAAAGGAAAAAAAGTTACAAGCTTTTTTAAATCAATTTCGAAATATGTCATTTTGATTCCGGTTGTCAACCATTTTATTTTCGCGTTTCCATGGTTACGCTTTTTGAATCCATTGTATATTTTCTTATTTTGCATCTGATTTCTAAAACTTATTTTGTTTCATGTTTCCATGGTTACGCTTTTAAAATCCATCTTTCGCATTTTAATTTCTTTAAAGTATTTTAATATCTGTCGTCATTGTTTTTAAGAATAATTTTGCAAGGTGTTTTTTTCTTTTATTTAAGTTATTCTTTAGGTTATTAAGTTACTCTTTTAATTAATTGTTGAATATATGTCACTTGACACAATTTTTGTTCTCAAGGTACACCAGGCAAAGCCGGTCATCGCAGCTCCTAATAAATAAAGATTTGAAAGCTACTGTTAATGTGATATTATACCTTTTTGTTTGTTTGGCGAAACATTTATTATTGCCAAAGAAAAAACATCCGCTTCACTCGCAAAAGGGCTGGGTTCCGGTAGCGTGGTCGCTTGGCACGTTAGGCGCTGAGCAGTTCAGTCTAATATTATTGTTTTAAGGCAACCGTTAATGTAATTCATAGCTTTGGCGATTTGTTTCGAAAGAAAAGAAACTTTTGATTTGTTTTTTTCCGAGTGAAATGTACGACATTTTCTTCTTTTTTTCTGACTATCATTTTTGAATGTTCAACGGGATATTTTTTTTTTCGTTTGAAAGATGGATTATGATAGCGTGGAAGCTGGGCAAGTTTAACGATAAACAATAGAGCTACAGAATTATTTTTACATTTGAAAGATATTATTTGATGTCTTTTTTTTTTTTGTTTTTTTGTTTATTTGGCGAAATATTTTAAATTGCAGTAAAAACCGCTTCACTCGCTAAATGGAGTTTTAAAGCAACTGTAAATCTATTTTAATGACTTGACGAAAAGTTTTAAACTCCAAAGAAACTTAAATAGTTTTTTTTTTTTTAAAGGTGTGTACGCATTTTATACAAAGAAAAACAATCATTTCACATCGGAGGCGGAGGGGGCGTCAATTCTTTTTATTCAACGGACTTCCATTAAATTTTTAGCACGGGCATCGCTGTGCGGGTACTGCTAGTATTTTATAAAATGAGAAATACATAATTATTCTATTGCTATATACATATTTTTTTTTTGTTGTTTATAGTTTTGCTAAATTTAGCTTAATGTTATTTTCTAACTAGGGATTGTTTTTTTTTCGATAGTTAATCGAACGATATTGAAAATCTTTTTTTTTTTTAATCGCGTTGCATCAAAGCTATATCGTTTTCAATTCAACGTTTCAACCTTGTAATATCGAATCCGTGATATAAATAATCGCAAATTTTATACCGGGTAATGTTATACAAGCCATACAACGGGCGCCTGTACGTAAGCAGCTATGGTTGAAGTGGAATCAAATGTTGAAGAAACAAAAAATCTATCAACAAATATATGTTCAGTAAGAACAAAATCGTCCATTTAGAGAGGAATCAATGAATTTTTCCTTGCTGGAAAATAATCCTCTCTGGGGAGAAAACAGTAAATGTTATCTAAATTATGTAAATGCTGGAACAAAAACAGCGCCCGTTTTGCTTTTATTATCACTTCTTGTGATATAGGGTATAAATCAGGATGGAAATTCTTGCGTGTTTTCCCTTGTTTAATTTATACGTTAGTGTAAAGGGGTGACACTCCTTCCCCCCCCCATCCGCCTTTCTTTTCCCCATACCATTTTCCTCGTTCCATTTTGAAGAGTTATGGATTCTTAATTTTCAAACTTTTGCGCAATGAAAATCTGGAACGCAATAGGACTTACCTCTAAGGAAAACAAAATGCGGAATTCTGTATCTGTAAAGAAAAATGAGGTAAGTATCATTAAATATAAAGTAAGCTAGATTTTTTTCTTAAAACCAAAAATGAGTGTAAAAATTACCATATTTTGCATCAAATGTTGCTTGATATATCGAACGCAACATCACAGGTTCGTCCAGTACCAACAGTACTCTTTTTTCTGTTCGTCTTGTCAAAATAAAGCAATCTGACAGGAGCAATGCCCAGTACTGTTAAAAAAAAAATATTTTTTATTTGTTTAAATAGATATTAATCATTTATTTAATAACTTTATTTCTTTTATTTTTTAAATAGATACTAATTACGTATTTCATAACATTATTCATTTTATTTGTTTTAATAAATACCAATCATTAATTTAATAACATTACTTCTTTTGTTTGTTTAAATAGCTACTAATTATGATTTTAATAAAATTATTGGTTTTATTTGTTTAAATAGATACTAATTATATATTTAATAACATTACTTTTATTTGTCTAATTTTATGTTGATTATGTATTTAATAACATTATTCCTTTTAGTTGTTTAAATAGATACTAATTATGTATTTAATAACTTCATTTCTTTTATTTTTCAAATAGATACGAATAACGCGTTTAATGATATTATTTCTTATGTATATTAAATACTTCAACTTACACAAAGGTATGAAACCAGAATATCAAATGTATTCGTCATGTACAATTTCATGTTTATTTCAAAGCGTGATTACAAAAATAATGTTTTAGAATCAACGTGATGTGTTTTAGTATTTTGCAATTACCTAGTATCTTTAATTTATATTCTTATCGCAATAAAGATTTTTTTACGCCTAAAATGCAAAATGTAGAAACATTTAACTGCCATATAAGGATAAAATTTGTTATAAAATTCGTTATGAATATCACAGAATATTACCTGAATATAATGTCGACCTTCTATTTTTGACAGTTCTCCACAGAAAAGCCAATATCGTCCAGGATGTACAAGGGAAAAGTTCTAAAGAGAAATTGAAAATATTAAGTAATAATTGAAAAAAACTACCGATATATTTTTTTTACCCTTGCATTTAATATGAACGTTCACTTTTATTTAATGAGCAAAACAGCCGTTTGTTTACAAAAGATCTCCAAATTGACCAGTATAACAACAGTATTTTCTGATTTATTTACCGTATAAAAGTATTTTATGCTTAGAAGATTGATTTCGATAACGTTCTATAAATTACAAATAAATTTTATACAAGTACTAAAACTTACTCTCCTATCACAGAAAATTACTAAATTTAATTCCTTTTTTGAAAGCTAATGATTTTTTTTTACAATGTTTTAAAATAATACTCATGAGAAACGAGATAAAGCTATATATTTTGAATAATTAACTGTAATATCAGTTTGTGACATTCACTAAATTACACTGTGCAAGGCAAAAATCGAAACCAAAACTTTTCTGCACAACGAAAGATCAAAACGACGACTTGTGTGATTTAATCTAACAAGTGCTCGGTGCTCCAGGGTAAGGGAATCAGCAAAATTAAAATAAACTTAGAGAGATAAGAAGGTGCAAAAAAAAAGTTTCAAAAAGAAAATGGAATCTTTTTTTTTTTTTTTTTTGTCAGAAGACTGCAGAAATTGATGAACGTTACTGTTAATTATATATTGAAAGATCGAAAAACCTTGATACATCTTTTTTCCTTTAAAAAAGTTTAAATTGTCACTGTTTTTAAAATATGACCTTTTTGATCAAAGGATAAAAACATAAACGGACTTTCACTTTATACTATTTCAAGCTAATATTTTACCTTGTATCGGATCATTTCTGGTTTTGTATTTTTAAAGTCCTAGTTAAGATGTTCACTCAAATGAAAGCTGGAATGTTCCTCGAATGACATTTGATCGCAGACCAAACTCATGCGTACCCGCAATAAAGATCATACGAGGCGCTTTTTTATTAAATTCTGAAATCAAAACTTTGAAAACTTTTTACTAAAAAAACCGCAGATATCAGACAGTACTTGTAAGAAATGAGCCATCGATTTTTTTTTCTTGAAAAAAGAAAAAAAAATAAAGCAAAGGAAAAAAAATATAATTTCTTGTTTAAGGTATTATCTAGGAGACCAGTTGAATGTAATCAAAATACCTTTGGTCCTTTGGCAAAAATGATTTTTTCCTGCAAAGTTTCAAGGTTAATGTAAGGTTCTTCTTCGGCAAAAGCATGCTCGTAGTTGTTGAAATCTTCCAAGTTTGAATTATGATTAATCACTTCTTTCATTTCTTTACTGAATGCGTGAAAATCTATGAAGAAGATAGAACATGCGTATTGGTAAACAGAATGACTAAGAGCAAGTATATTTTTATGAAAAGGTCAGAGTTTTTTATGTTTGCGATAAATATATAGATTGATCAAAGCCCGAGTCTCCGGTACTTGAAAACAGCGTAACGCTGCGACGCCGCACAGTGGGGCGAAAACGCCAAAAAGCGCTTATAAATGGGGGTTTTTTCCTATATTAAACCAATTGAGGATTAATAAATTTGCACAGGCCTACCTCTTAGGCAATCAGAACTGGAATTTTGGAGCCCTTCGTCCACTACAAAGCTGAAGATAGCATTTAGAAAATTGAAGAACCATGAGTGCGGGAATTTACAAAAATTGCTTTTAAGCAGTCTATATATATATATATATTTTGTTATTAAAGGCCGGTATATTTAATTTCCATCGTGTCCAACGATAGTAATAGGACGAAAAAAAATAAGTAATCGAGTTCTCAAACAGAAAATCGGTTTTAATCAAAACCGAAAACTTTGGACTTGAAATTTATTTTTTTCAAAACACTCTGCAAAAAAAAATGTCCTCTCATTTCCTCTTCGAAATTAATATTAATTAGTCATAAATGGTCTGTAGAAAGACCCTGAAAAGGAATTAGCTGCGTAAACCTGCGAACTTTGGACCCTGAGCGCAAACAAATCAAAAAAACTCCATTATAAGATGCCTGTGTACACAAACAAGCGAGAGAGGTTTAAAAACATTTTTAAGCGCTTTTTGGCGTTTTCGCCCCACTATGCGCCGGTCTAATCGTTTATGTAGATTAGCAAAAATTTGCTAGATCGTGATTTTATCGTCATCAGAAAGCTGAACTGATGATAAAGCTTTATCAACTAGCCATTTGTTTTCAACCGGCAAAAGTGCAGCAACCGTTATTACAAAAGAGTCTTGTCAAAATTACATGATCTTATTTTACAGTAAATTTTGTTTTGTCACGGTTCACTGGAGTTTACTAGCAAAAAAAAGTTGTTAATTTTCCTAGAAGGCCTTTTATTGTAATTGACGAATTCAGAAAGAAAAATATCTCTGTGTACCGTCATTTTTTCCAGTGATTTGATTACCCTGGAAAAGTAGACTGTAGCCTAAAAAAGGCATCATTTGCCATATTAGGACTACGGTGTCTGTGAAGAATAGGGTAGAAGATATGATCCAGTGCCGCATATGCTACACATCTGTGCACGAACTGTGCACAGAATTGGCCAAAAAGCTAAAAACAACGAATTATTAGTGGCCGAGGTGACGATTGATTTTTCTCCTTCCCATTCAAGTAAATACGTGTTCTGATGACATTTTAAGTTTATCAAGTGTGGTTTAATACGCTTTTATATTGACTACAAAGAATTTTTCATTTTATTTTTAGTTTGACAATCCTTTTTGGCGTTCTTTCAGAGTTTATCTTATTAGGGACCCCTGTTCCTAATAAGCCCAATTTGCCATTTTTGTTAAACTGCTGTCAAACAAAATCTAAACTTCAATTTTCACATGGAGTGATTTTTTCTTAATTTGCATGAGTCATTTAATAAATGCAAAGATTAGAGCTAATTGAATTATACATAAGCGAGATATTAGACCCTGAAACTCAGGATTGCCTTATTTAGAGAATATACCTTATGATTATGTATCTAGCACTAGAAGAAATATTTTATGATTAGGGTGAAAAATACTTCTCACACTAAAAACTATTTTCATGCGATTCAAACTTAAATAAGAAAGGAATAATTTTTTTATGCATTTCCAACACTTTTGTGGGTGTACTAGATATTTGAAACAGCATAACTGAAGAATGACACTTACTTGAAATTACACTTTCTAGACAAACATAATCTCTATGTCCGACGGCCGTGAAGTGCAGAACCATACCCAAGTGCATAGTCAGTTCCGACAAATACTAGAGAAATGTACGTTTTAATATGTGGCAAAACTATACTTAAGCACAAAAAGGTTGGGATTATCAAAACCATTTAATGCACTCAAATGTAGGCTCTAAGCTAACTCACATTTGTTCTATATTTTAGAATTCATGAAACATTTGAAAGCATAACTATAATTTGAAAGCGTTTAAAGGAACAGTAACGAAGCAGAAGTACTCGTACATGAACTACAAACAATCAAATACGTAAATATTACATAATTTTAAAACCGAACAAAATTACAACGATGGGTTATAGAACATTCAGATTAGAGATGTGTCCTTCATGAACGCACGGGTTTAAAAGAACGAATCCTTAAAATGAACGGATCCGTTCGTTCACTTAAAAAATGAACGACCATTCTTTTGAACGGTAAGCAATTTGGAACATTGAATTGATGCACTTGTGATAATATAGCATTTAAAAAAACATTCATCTATAAATTTTTAACTCTTCATCACAATCTCTAATTTCCCTTTTCTCATTGTATTCATTCCAACCTTTTAACTTTCTGCTTTATTCATCATTTTTTTTTATCGTTGCAGTTCATTTGCAACTTTCCAAAGTATCTATTAGTAATGTTTTGTTTAGCTTGTTTGCGCTACTAACAAAAATGTTTGGACCTTCCACTTTCTGTCCCACACACCTGATGAAATCCTTCTCATGCTTTCTGTCGCCAAAATTATTTCTAAAACTACCTTTTATCACTATTATGGCAAACCAATAAGCAAACCAATACCAACTTGTCTTCTATAACGTCTCTATCAATTACCATATATATTGATTATGCCTTATTTTTTATTAATTTTTTCCCCCATTTGAAAAAGTGTTGCTTATTTTTTTTTTTTCTGTTCTCATCGTTACTGTGGAATAATTTTGAAGCTCCCTAATACTTTTAGGCGAGTCTTTTTCTTAAAATTAAGTTATTCGGTACTCCGGTTAAGCTACCGATATATTTGTTGTTACTTTTTTCACTATACGTTGTCTATTGATAATACCATAATTATATATAGTGCTGTATATATAGTGATGTAGCTGGAAAAATATAATAACTTTTATTTTTTGACATACTGAAATGCAACCAGCAATTTTTGGAATGGAAAACTTATCTTACCATTCGGCAATTGAGAATAATCTTACAAAATGAACTATAATTGCTTTTTACAATGAGGTGGAGTGAAAAAAAAAAACAAAATTTTTTTGAGAGTTGCTTTAGCGCGAAAAATTTGCTATTGGTGAAGACTTATAAAACAATATATATACATTAGGGTGGAACGAAAATGACCTTAAATTTTTTTTTCAATTTTTTTGGTTTGCCGTAGGGGGGAAAGTTGTCATTTAAGTTTAAAAAGAAGCAGAAGAAATTTCATTGCTTTACTAACATCTTAAGGTGCCGCAACGAGCTTAAAGTTTGATAATAACCGAAATTTCCATTTAACAATGAAATTCCTTTTTATGCTTTCCTACTGTATATAACGGCACAAAATATGACAGTAAATACATTTTTAAGCATTACATTAGAAAAACAAATACTAATTACAAAATACATTTTTAAAAAAAAATCAATCTTTACTAATAATAAAGCTGAAAGTCTGTCTGGAGATCTAGATTTCTGTCTGGATCTCTGTGACGCGCATAGCGCCTAGACTTTTCGACCGGTTTTCATGAAATTTGGCACAAAGTTAGTTTGTAGCATGGGGGATGTACACCTCGAAGCGATTTTTCGAAAATTCGATTTTGTTCTTCTATTCCAATTTTAATCACATTTACCCGAGCAAAATTATAAGATGGGCGAGTAAATTACCAAGTTGTCATAACGTGGAACCGTAACATGGGCAAGCCGATTGGCGAGAAATTCTTCTTACATTATTTGTAAATATACAAGCAAACCAAATGACCTTTTAATTTTTCTACAACAGGCAAAGCCGTGCGGGTATCACTAGTATACTATAAAAGACATTAACAATTCCATTTTTACCATTTAAAGTATTCTTAATGATTGTAAATAAATGGTTAAACCTGTATGATGTTTGTGTCTACTTCTTTGACACATTAAAGTGTTTTTTTTTTTTTTTGTACCAAATAACTCTTTCTTCCAAATAACTCTTGAGTCAATTTGTCGTCTCCTGCGACTGAACCATACTTTTTAAGAGCCGCTTAGGGGTTACAAGTTTCACTTTGAGGGATTCACTAGACAAATGTTTTACCAAGGGGGGTTCGGTTATTTCATTTTTACCCCACGAGATCAAATCGTTGTAATCTTTGGCAGCAAAAATTATTTGTTGAGCTTTAAACTTCTTAACCCCGCCTCTACTTTGTGTTCTTACATTCAACACACGTCGTAATCCAAGTTCTCCTACATTTCTACGCTCTTTGCATAACATAGCCAAATGGAGATTTTCTGTTGCATCAAAATACCCATTTCTTTATATAACCCGGTCTATAATGTTCTTAAAATTATGAGAGAGATATCGTGAATGTAAGATAAGTTCAAATAAATGTTTAGAGCCGTAAGTACGAGAAGGTTTTAACTTAATCTTAAACCACACAGGAGCATACGCTTTGCCCACTTGATTCGTACAAGAAATGGATCCTTTCTTGAAAATGTAGGAATGAATAATGATTACCATTAATATATTTCAGTGTTATTATTTGTTTCAAACGATTTTAGTGAAATGCCACACCCATATAAAGGAAACTATACTTTACTACACTTTAACAATGTACTGAGTCAGAGTCTTGAGATTTTCAGTCGGATTTTAAGTTTCCACGTACAATGGAAATATACGGTTTGCAAATGTAAATCATCTGGAGTGGGGAAGTTTTCCCAGGTTCCTTGAAGATAAATCTAGTGAGCAAGTCCCACTTGATATAGTGACTCACATATCCAATACATATTTGTGATCGGTACTTATGTCCTGTATGTTCTCAAAAAGAACGTTCAATAGGTAAGGAAGTAACCACAGGAAGATTATAGAACAGGTTTCCAGCTGTTGACCTATTTTGTCTTTAAATTCGTTTAATTCTTTTGTTTTACCATCTAAGAATCCATTAGGTTTCTATTCTGTTGTCTCAAAGATGCTCTTGACCAAATGTAATTTATTCTGGAAACTAAAAAGTCATATATTTCACTTACAGAAAGATCTTTTCCAGCCGCACTTTTTAGGCCGTGTCTAATAAAACAGCAACATTTCATTACATCTTCGTAAGTAGGTAGTAAAACTTCATTGAAATCGCTAAAGATTCCAAAAATAGGACATTCTGATGTTTGTCTCGTCTGCACTTGTTTAGACTGAGCCATTGCAACTCACGACAATGAAGTATCTTACCAACTAACGAAATTTTACGTTACTCACTAACTCGACAAAGAAATTGACACCTGATCTGAGCTTGGCCCCACTCACACAAATCACTGCTAACCAACCCCGCTCCAATTACACATCCGCTGCTGCAATGACTCAAGCTCCCAGATGCCAGTGCATTCGGCAAAAAGTGCGTTTTTGCGACACTTACTTCGCTCTTGCGGCACCTCAAGACATAATCCGAAAAAAAAAAAGTTATTTTGCGATCTGTTGAGCATAAAAATTGCTTTTCGACAGCATTTGAAGCATAAAGATAAATTTGAAATTTTTTAAAAAAATTTAAAATGTAGCAAAAATTGCAATTTTGCAAAACTTTATGCTCTTTGCGGCACCTCAAGACGTGCATTAATATTTTTCATATTTTTTTTACATCTTGTTTGCATGAAAAGGCAACTTTTCCGCACTACGGCAAATCGAAAATCAAAAACTTTTTTTTTCGTTCCACCCTAATAATATATATATATATATATATATATATATATATATATATATATATATATATATATATATATATATATATATATATATATATATATATATATATATATATATATATATATATATATATATATATATATATATATATATATATATTGAAATCGGATATCTTCCAATCGCGCAACAAGCCTAAAAATTCGGGAAAATGTATGTTTTTTATGGGGACTTTTAAAACATGTTGTGTCAATGTTTTTTTTTAATGCTCTGAGTCCGAAAAATTGCGAATGGTGAAACCTTGAGAAATTAAAAAGAAACATTCAAATCGAATAATTCATTGTAATTCAGGAACAAGTGTAAGAAATCGAAAAAATTGAGAATTTCAGCTTTTCTTTGTGATTAGAAAAAGTCTAACTTTTTCCCCAGTAATATAGGGAAAACCCTTTTAAAAAGCACCATATTACACATGAAACATTCAATTATTTCTCGATTTTGAAGGCATCTTCTAACCATGCAGAAGTCCCATTCATTACAGTAACTAACTATTTTCAGAAGAAGATAATAAAATGTTTCTACCATCCAGTGGGGCATTCCACCGTCACGTTCGGGACAGGAATACGCTTAAATTTCATTAACATTTCGTCATATCTCTTAATATTTTAATGAAATAGGGGTTAGCAATTTTTTTTAAATCTTTACATTGGATACGAAGATACTCCTGACACAATTATATTTTTATTAAACAATTTTGTTACTTAAAATAAAATTTATTTACATGCGTCACGTGCGGGACATCCGAAGTCAACCTCTGGTAACTTGCTTATGAATGAGCTAATATTTTTGCTCTAATGATACAGCAATGACGAAACAAATTGTAGATTTTGAAAGCTATGGTTCCAACGTAAAGGAAACATATCTCATTAGTTTAGAAATAATTATTTAAATCATTGAAAAAAATATGTTTTTGCCCATTCCATTGAAATTGGTCGTTTTGTACCGCACGGGACGGTTCCTATATTTCAAATATATATATATAATTTTTGAAGAAAGGTTTTGCTTAAGAAGTCACACATGCGTTTATGATTTCTTAAGCAACAAAATTTTGTTCATCATCCTTTTAAATTATTATTTTTTATGAAATATATGATACGTCACGTGCGGGACAAAATTACCGTTTTCTTTAGAATGGCTCCAGTACACAAGTTTTGTTGTTTTTAGTGTTACTTGTTGAACTGATTTTATCAGTTATAATCAGATTTTTGGAAACTTGAGCTAGAATTGATCTGGATTTCAATGTTGCTCTTATGTAGCCTTCTGGATTTAAATCCGCAAACTAAGCGAAGAGTCCGTCACTAGCTTTATGCATCTTTCGACGGCATGCGTAAAGGCAGGAAAATTATTTTACATGTAAGTTTGGTGTAGTTGGGGAATGTGGGGTAAAGTGAAATAGTTAAGATAACTAACCTTTTTCAAAGTGAACAAATTAAAAAATTTGTTTTGAAAATAACAGTACAGAAAGCATATTAGAAACAATACAGAAAGCAAAGCTATTATCCGATTCCAATATTTTTTTGCTTTGTTTTTTAAGTCTTCGCCAATCGCAACTTTTCCGCGGTATAGCAATTCGCAAAAGAAAATTTCGCTTTTTTCGCTCCACCCTATTATACAACTAAACCTGAATAAAGTGTTTTTCATTTTTCATAGGCATATTTTCTCACTTTTAGATCATTTTAGTAATTTTTCGTTCAAAGAATGTTATTGATCTAATGAAACATTTCGAATGTGCGTGAGTATGTCATCACCTGCAATTTTTTCAAATGAACGAAGTCGTTCAAATGAATGAGTTGAATGAACGAATCAAAAGAATGAACGATCCTCTAGTGAACGGATCATTAAAAAGAACGACACTGCCCACTTCTAATTCAGATAAAAGGCGTTCATCATCAGAGAACTAGGTATCAATTGTTTTTCCACTTTCTGTACAGATTTTATTTGTTTTCTGTAGAGCTCTTACCTATACACTGTCGTGATAAAATTAAGTATACCTGTATTGGTTTCTCCATGAGGTCCATGACGTCAATTTTCTCCTCACTAGAGTTTAAAACCTGTTAGAAATATTTTATAAATTGTAAGAAATAATATAAGTATTGTAACTCATCATTCATACCGTTAGTTATTTCAATTGATTCTTTTGTTATAATAAAGTGATTACTACGCAGTTTTAATGATGAGCAAAAATGTTTAATGTGCATACATCCATATATGTATACTACGAGTATAAAATATATAGGGTCAGTTGGGGTAAAAGGAAACATGATGAAAATTTAAACAAACTCTATTGCCACACTTGCGGTAATTTTTTAAACTAACTGTTGGTGAGTGCGGACTAAATGACATTAAGAAGACATTCTGAGAGTTCGCGTGTTTACAAGCAAATGCATAGGGGTCATCATTGTTTGAGGATGACACTATAAGGAAAGTTGTAAAAGTTTTGTGGTATTACCTTTTTTTATCCCAGTAGGTATTCAAATGCGAAGTAACTGGTTTTTATTAGTTTTATTTGTCATGTGGAAGGTTATCAAAAACATTTATTTATGAATTTCAGCAGCACGGCTTTTTTTAATAGAAAACTTATATGCTTCTATTTACCAATCAGTTCAAGTATTCTCTAATGAAACGTACACTGTTAAAAATTCAGGAAGATTTTCTGGTAATTGTTACTGTAAAATGGCGGGCTAACGCATCGCTGATTTTTACGGTAATTTTTACCGGAGAAATAAGCGATCCCAGTGCCAATTGGTGTGCTGCGGCCTACCAAGGAAACCGTAAAATTTTACAGTAACATTTGATTTTTACGGTAATAGTTACTGGTAACATGGATGCCAGTAACAATTACCGTAAATTTTCCGGAAAATTTTTAACAGTGTACCTAACTTTATTATCACCACATGAATCAGCAATAAATAAATGAAACCTACCTTGGTGAGAGTATCCTCTTCCCTTGGTTTTATATTGGCGGTAGCATTAAGTTTCTAAACAAAAATACCACAATGAGATAAATGTTAAGCAATATGAAGATCTGATTCATTTTCCATTTATTCAAATTACATACCTCAATGAATCTTGAAAATAATTTGTTGCAGCACTTGTATCTGAAAAGCATCTTGGCAATGGGAAGACCTTGTAAGTATTTCTTCAGCACTGCCATCCTTTCCTCCACCTACAAGATTAGAAAAAAAATAATAACTGATTAAAACACAACATCCAAATATTCGGTTTTTTTATTTTGATTAAATGCAGAGCTCTTGCGTGAGTAGTGCAATATATTGTAGTAATGTTACAACATAGTGGACTTTGGAACGTCAGTCCGAAACCACTGCAACTGAACTGTAAGTGATACAAGGTTTGATTGAAACGAATCCATACAATTTTCATATAAAACATTGATTTTTGTAATAACAATAGATAAGTCTGCGTATTTAAGAATGTGTTTCACTTATTCCCCATATTATCCGGATTTTCGTTTATCCGGGGGTCCCAGTCAGTCCGGAAGAGCGAGGTTGTGCTGTGCAATGTAAGGAGGTGAAGGTATAGATTACTTCTCTACCATTGTCACTATACTTATACCATTATCACTTCACTTATATCATTGTCACTATACTTATCGAAGCATTTGTTCCAGCGCTATTGAAACCTGCATGGAATAAGTCCTCGGCAAGGTTGTGAAAACGCGTGAAGACGGATTGCTGAACCGTAGCATCAGTTCTGAAATGCTGATCTCCCAAGTGTTTCTTTAAAGTTTCAAAGAGACGGAAATCACTTAATGTGAGAAAGGGGTTGTAAGTAGGGTAGTGTAATACCTCTGACCTGAAATCGCTTTAATAAATTGCACGCAGCTGTGGCTGTATGCAGTCGGGCATTGTCGTGCAAAAACAAAACGCTTGTTGTGAGCAGTCTTAGCTATTTACAGCGAATTTCCTTTCGAAATCGACACAGCGTGGCACAATAAAGGGCTTTTATCTTAAGCCATGTTTTCGTTTTCTATACATGTTCTGACTGACATTACGTTCTATTAGAAGACACTCAGCTCCATCTACCGGCACCGTTTGAAAGCTCTAATTATCTTCGTTATCTTCAGCGTAATTTTTATTCATACAGATAATCTGCACATCCACCAGAACTCGTTACCTTATATTTTGAAACACCTACGTACGTAGAATGCATAATTTATAATCTTTGATCGTTTCTGGGAATTTTGTTAAATCTGGGTCTAAAACTGAAGTCCAACAATGTCTAAAAGAAGTTTTTACCTGATTCATTAAAGTAGTAGACATTTTATTAATGAAAACGGAGTTCTCGTTCTCACACGTTGATGCTTCTAAATTCTGAAGTGTCATTCGGTGTTTCCCAACGGCTATGAGATGAGCCTCAATCCAAAGACACTGAGTCTAGAAAACATTCCCTAAGCCGACCCCAACAGCTATTTTCTAACCTTTCGGAAGCGAAAAATTAAAACTTTTTTGCTTCAGTTGGTTGCATTTTTTTTAACAGAATTTAATTAGAATTTTCAGACTACAATGCGAAAACGCCTTTGCAATACAGGACTCCATGAAAAATAATCAGTTGCTCCCCCCCCCCCGTCAGAACTAGTAACGAAGTTTTCCCGTTTAAGTTTGCAAAGATAACATATTTGCTTTCCCAGAACAATGGGTTTTTGCAGTACTTTTTACAAACGAAATCTGCTAATGCTGAAGTCTGATTCCTACTGAGGAAACAACGTACCAGATTTGTTTACTCCAGCATTGTTGAAGGACCGCAGTAACAAAGGTGGTGGAACCAAGATTTGAACAGGTATCGTTCTCTTCATATGTTCTATGGAGAAACTCGGATTTTTATCAGATATCAGAGCGAAATCTGTGATCCATATATCAGCCAAAATGTTACTTCAATTTTTAAGGTGGTTCATAGTGCTCAATTATCTTCCAAACCTTGACCAGCGTTTTGTTCAAACCTGAGAAACGTTGTCAGGACGAAAACAATTAAGAATGGTTGTAATTTGTAAATATGTCAGATAATAGTTATTTAATTGCCGACAGAGCGGTGTAGTGAGTAGACGCTGGTGTCTTACGCCAAAAAAGCAGATTCGATCCTGGCTCCAGTTGATAGATTTTCAAGATTCAAAAAATCGACGGTATCCATGTCGCATGATTATCCAGCATGTAAAAGATTCCTTCAGTACTCATTTGGCTTGGAGTGCTCTTATCAAAATTCTTAATGCAGTTTTGCATTGAACAGAGCCCATGTGCCTTCTTCTGGTGGGGAAACTGTGTGTTAAAATTCTCGTGGTAATGGCATCCACCGATAGTGGTGCTACATGAAAGAATGAATGCTATATCGGGGAATAACACTAAATCTGTAAATGGGTTCTCTCTAACGTCGTCGCATTAAAAAAAATAGTTTTGTTAATAGGAATTAATGACAAAACCTTACAATTAGATGTGAAAACAATCACCTGGTTCTGGTACAATCTTCCAATACTGTCATCACTCCCTTGTGTGAGCTGTCGTAATTTCTGGATGTATATTTCGTGTACAGAAGCAACCTGCAACAGAAACAATACAAAATTATATTCTATAAACACAAAACAATGGTTTTAATAAAAAATCTTTAAAATATTTTCAAAATTACTTGAGCTATTCGCGAAAGTTTGATCACTATGCCTTCACGAACAGTTTATAATTTTTAATTCATAAACTTGTCTGTATGCTGTCTGAAAACAATTAACGAATGAGAAGCGCATGAATGACGCCGACTTGACTCAAGACTTATGCACAAATGGCAGAAAGTCTTCTAAATTGTAGAAAGTTTTCTTTGAAAATGAAGGCGAAAAAACCGGAATCTAGCAAAATGCATTGCAAACTTGCTAACGCAGAATATGAGTAAAATTGATTTGCGCTTGCAGCCATTTCTAAACAAAATATGTTTGACAGAATTTTCAGAACAGCTCTGTATGTATTATTTCCTTCAGAACTATCAAATTATTTCCTATTTAGAAGTTGTCACAAGCGATACTGTGAAAAATGTAACTAATGGGCACACTACTGCACATCACCTGTTTTGTTTTCAAAGTTCCAATTTTCTACTCTTTCAGTACTACTGACCATTTGAACTAAATTATATTTATCTTTTAAAGTTATCTATAAACGCACAAATAAGAAGAATATAAACTTTTGTATAAAAATCGTACGTTTTTGGCTCAAAATTATTAGAATGAAGCCAAGTCTTATTGTGATGATAGTATGAGTGTTCAGAGCTATGCTGTTGCTTAGGATTGTGGAATGGAAAAGATTTGATTGCTATGTTACAATTCAATAATAAGCATAAGTAGGAAGAGTTTCATTAGTTAACCAATATTTTTAGCTACTACAAAAAAGGTAAATCCCAGTTTTGCTTATAAGTTACCATTTAGGTAATAATATAAAGTTATTTTTAATTATTTTTTACGTTTATAAGAAAAATATATTTCTTGCCATTAGTTACATTGCTTACTTTTAGACAATCAAAAGAATCTTCTAAACGTACCTGGTCAATGTTTCCAAATAATATATCTATTTCAATAGGGGTTACCAACGCATATTGTTTACGTAACGGCAATATGAATCTTTCCTTTGCCAAGTTAATCATGTTCAAGAATTCTTCTTCACACAGCAGCAGTTTCAGTAGCGCTCGCTCTCTACGCCATAACATGATGTCGCAGTCCTAGGATGAACACTTAATTAATTAGCAACTCAACAATCGATAAGGTAACAATTTAGATTCGAAGCTAAAATGAAATTATCGTATTACCCCGCATTATCCGGCATGCCGGAAAAAAGCAAGGTTAACCAGCATGCCGGAATATTCGAATTTTCCGCCATGCTGGATGATTTGAGGTTTATTTTGCAACAAAACAAAAGTAAATTTCCCCATTCATTTCCAATCAGAAAGCAATCCTCTGTAAGGAAAAAATAAATAAATCCCGAAAGTAACCATCTTTCAAAAAAATGTGTGTAGTACATAATATGTGCTTGTTATTTATGGTATGTCATTATAAATGGATTGAATTATGTGCCAATAAAGTAATCAATTCAGAAGCAATCATCGTTCCTGCGATTCGTTCATAATTTTTTTCATCAATTATTTTAGGTTCCTCTTAGAGAGGTAAGTTTGATTTTTATTTATTGAACAGCTATGGTAAATTCTTTAGCACTCGTTTCGGGGCGGTAACTTACAGCCTAAATGTTTGCTTACTTAGTTTTAATTTAAATTTTATAAAATTATTCGTTATTAAACAATATTTTTCTTGTTAAAATAACAAATGACATTGTTAGTAAATATTTTTACAAAATTAAACTGTTTATTAATACTAATAAGATATGTATAGAACTTATATTCATTTTTAAGCTGAACATATATTTTTATAGTATTATTTTTTTTCCTTACCTCGATTTTTCCGCCACGCCGGAAAGAACCAGGAAAATGTTACTGAAAATCTGGTGACCCCAGAATTTTGCGGCATGCCGGATAATGCTGGGTAAAACGGTAAGCACTTTCGTTGTACCGAATCCGCGCAGCGGCGGGAGGGGCACCCCAATAGCAGGTCGCGAGAGGTCACTGTGACCTCCCAAACATGTCTTTATTCTGTGAATTTTGACGGTTCGGAAAAATTGTTATCATTTAGCTAATTTTGTCTGACAATTCGGAAAAATTATCATCACTTGACAAATTTTGTCTGATGATTCGGCAAAATTTGGAGTTCCATTCAGCAAATTGCGAGTTTCCGCCCTCCGAAAAATTTACCTTCGGGAAACCCCTGAGTGGCGGTTTCTCTACATGGGCCATGCCAAGGGAAAACGGCCATCCGATCCAGAACCTAAAGGCCAATAGATTTATTTGAAACTATTTTTTTTTTTTAATAATGAGCGAAAAAAAATTATAAATGTATCTGTGATTTCTTAATGAAAAAATTTTACTCATTATTTTTTTAAAATTATTATATATTTGTAGTGAAATATATTAGTTGTCACGTGCGATACTAAATGGCGCCTTTTCCTCCCCATGTGCGCTTATGAGCACGTGAACCTCCAAAGAAAATTAAGTAATAAATTTAATAAAAATTGAAACAAAAGATAACCAGATACATTTTTGTTGTTTCTTTTCTAAAAGAGCCCCCCCCTCCCCCACCTTATTTTTTGAATTCGCTAATGCGTAGTTAAACTATTGTTTGTTACTGAAAGCTCTTGATCCTCCATCGCGCGTACGATTCAAAACAGCTTATCGTTACAAAAGCGTATGACAAGCGGAAGGAGAAAAGCATAGGGGAAACTGCTGTACCCACGGAAAAAATTTACTTTTCAATTTTTGCTGGTCTTTGGGAATGAATAATCGATTGAAAAATTTTTCTGGCAGAATTTGCAGCTTATCATCTAATTTGACAATTTTTGTCAGGTAAAAATCTCAAAGCTTTCAACCTCAAAAAAAAAAAATGAAGTACAAAAAAAACACCGTAAGAAGACTCAAGTGGGACTCAAGGAGACTAAAAATTTCTGTCCGTGGGTAGACATGGTTGAGTGCCCTTGGGTACAAAGGTATGCCATTTCGGTTTTGCAAGGCAGACACATCGACAGGACCACAGTTTTACAACATTAAAAATCAGAAACAAAATCTTAGGAATCATGATACCTACAACAAAAATAAATAATACAATACACGACGGACGAAAAAAAAAAGAAATTGCTCATGTTATTTTTTACTTAGATCCTACTAAAACCGAAAAAATGAGATAGAATCTTGAATGTTCGTTTGATGGGGTTGAAACTTTCTGGGGTATTGGAGAGGGCTGCGACACACGAACTCCAATTAGGATCCCTCTTGACGATACCCAGGATTTCCCGACCAAATCCGTAGGTTCAACCGTCCGTGGGTAAAGCAGCTTCCCCTAATCTTCCGTTCACACAATTTTTGTACTTCTAATAACGAAAGGTTGCCATGTTTGTTTACTTATCAAATACTTTGATATTTGGTTCTCAGCTAAATTTTCCCTTCCCGAATGTGTGTTAACAGAGCTAGCTTAATGCCAGACCCGGCTCCTGGGGTATGGGTACCAGTGCTTGGATATGCAAAACCAAGTATGGAATTTAACTAGAAACTCACTTTAATTTTAAGCACTTTACTATTATTTTTATTTTATTAATATATTATTATTTTATCAATGGGGGGGGGGTCTGCACTTGTCAATATCGCCTAAGGCGGCAGAACGACTAGAGTTGACCCTGCTTAATGCATGGTAAATGAATATATTGGATGAATATATTGCACCTGTTTAAGTTTTAACTTTAATTCGAAAAAAATCTTTAAAAACATTTTTAAGAATCACTATGAGCGAAGTAACGAGTAAAGTTGAATAAATAGCTCTGTGCTTCAAAAGTAAAATAAGAAATATTTACGCTTTATTGACAGACTAAGTGTTCTAACTATTTTCTCATTGGAAAAAAGCATGATATTGAAATTCAATGAAAATGTTATTGTTTTAAATGTTCAAATCAAAAATAATAAAGTCGAATTTCAAAATGTTTAAAAAGTAAATTGTGTACACATCAGCTCGGTTTTTTTTTTCTTTTTTTTTTTTTCACTATTATTATTTTATTTTAGACTTGCGATTTCACCCCGCCCCCTCATTTTACCATACCTAGCCCTACTTAATGCATACCAACAAAATTCGTACAATAAAATTTAATATCAAATCAAGCACTCCAAGAGGAAATACATCAAATTAAATCATTCGATCCGAGAAATGTTTTGCACACTATACATACTTGGATGACCATCCTGGAGCCTTTCTTGGTAAAGGATTCCTTTCGCCTTAGGCTAGTTTGTCTTTTTCGTGTTGCGATTTCCCCTTCCGGTCGAGTAATCTCCACCTCCATAATTTCTTTCGCTTTCCTGTAATACATAAATACAAGCAAAATACTTAGTTTTTAGTTACAGTGTATTTTATTTTTTTACGCATGCAGCTGTAAGGTAAAAATGAGCAACGAAATAACTATTTATCTAAAACAATTTTCTTAGTGGAGTTCAGTAAAAATAATGTATCTCTTAAAAAGCAAATGTGCAGTAATCTGGACTTAGCAAGTAGAAATGCAATTATGTGGAGAGAAGTATCTCATATCAGTATTTTTATTGCGTTTAACATAAAAATATATTTTTTCTCGCAAAAGCTGATTGATTGAAGTTTAAAATATAAATTGAAAGATGGAGGAAAAATATATTGGAAAAAGTATTTAAAACTATCTCTATTTATGAGCAAATCAAGTTTAAAAAAAAAATTTAATACTATACCTTTATGTTAAGAAAAATTTCTTCTGATATATTACCGGGTATAATTGATACAAATTTTACATCTGAATCTTATAATATTTGTTATCAATGTTACGGACCAAGTAAAATGTCATGTAATACTATTACAGTTTTTTCATCAAGCACTTTTGTTACCATTACTTGTTTCATTGAAAAAAACTTTTTAAAAAATTTCCGAAGTGTATCAACTAATGCTGAACGAGGGTCAAGTTGGTACACCAATAAATAGTTATGCTGACGCAATAAGCAATGAAAGGAAGTTCTTCAGAGTTGTTTTTAAAGAATACTCTAAAAATGTTTAAAGTGTAAGTAAGATTTAGTTGACAAACGTAAATTTACTTTACAGTTAATACAAAATGAGTATGGCTATCTTCTTGGAAATACGCTCCTTCAAATACTTAGGAGAAATTTCCTGAATTTGAGTTTTTCTAAGCATTTCTGGAGAAACAAAAGCATTTAAAATTTGTAGTCAAATTGTTACAAGATTTCAACTTGACGCAAATTCAATGTATCAACTTGACCCAAACAAAGACATTACGTTTACTCAAAAACAATGAAACAATTGCTTTGAAAATAAGCAACTTCCTTCGCGTAAAATCATGCTTACTTTTTAAAGAACACAGAAGTATCTTGCCTAATCTGATATAATTACTTAAACACCCAGGGCAGCAGAGAGACAAGGCGGGCCCCTTGTCAGTTCGGTCGCCGGAGCCCTTCTGCCCCCCCCCCAAAAAAAAAAGAAAAAAGAAAAAAAAAGGAGAAAGAGAAGAAAAAACGGGGAAACGAAGAAAAAAAAAAGGAGGAAGGTAAAGAATAGTTGAAAAAAGAAGAAAAAAAAGTAGAAGAAAAAATCAGAACTGTTTACCAAAAAACAATTAACTCTAATTTTAGTGCCACAACAGTAAATATTAAAAGAGTAAATTTGACCTAATCTGTGCGTTTTCTCTTATTAGGAGTCCCACTCCCCTTTTTTTTTCTTCCTTTTTTTTCTTTCTTTTTTTCTTTTCTTCTTTTCTTTCTTTCTTTTTTTTGTGTCAGTTCCCCCCCCCAAGGCCCCCAAGGCCTGCACTGCTAGTTTCCTACTAGGTTGACATGGCCTCTCGTCGGGCCTGTAAACACCTAATATATGATAGTTGAAAGAAACCATAAAAATTTACTTTATTGCACAAAAACATTTTTTACAAATAACTCTCAAATAAAAAAAAGGCAGATTCTCCCGCGTACGTATGTCGAATAACTATAAGTCGATTGCTTCTCCATAATAACAATGTCAATTTTGGGCATATACGTCCCCAACTCGAAAATTAAAGCCCTTGTATCAACTTAACCCTTTATCAACTGGACACGGTTTACCCTTCTCTTTGCACATAAAGCCCTTGTATTAACTTAACTCTGAATCAACTGGATCCGGTTTCCCACATTCTTTGCCCATTTTAAACATATATAAATGACGTTGATGATAATATTGAAAGTAATAACTACCACTACATTCTTAAAAATAAAGTTCGATGTTTCTCCATAAAATAGGTTAAATCTAGCAAAATTTAGCTACAACCATCTTATTATTGATGATAATTTTAATGGTTATTTTAGTAGTAGCACCAGTAGATAAGTGAAACGTATCACAAATAAGATTATTGCAGCTAAATTTTGCTCGCAAGATACATCAACAAAACTTAAATTAAGTCTGTATCCCTTCAAATGCCCTTTTTTGCTCAAATCATCCTAGATTTTCTACTACAGAGCTTGGAAACCCCGGATAGAATCATGAATAACTCTATATAAATACAATCACCTAATAGCATTAGAATTTTGTACAAAGTCATTACTAAATAAGTTTTACTAACACTACTTACTCACACACAAATCTTCTACGATAAAAAAATATAGAAATGTACATAACCTTAATACTTCACAAATTGACTTTTACGAGAATGAGAAAATTTGATACATATTAGAAAATTTTAAGAAATCAGCTTAACATCAATGTGTTTATGCTTAAAATATTCCTTAAATTAATTAGATACGTATTTGAAATCAGTCAAGAAAAAAAAAGACTTCTCATAACTAATTAAAAAATGAATTTATAACAGTAATCTTGCTTTCGAAAGATCACACGTAGTTTTAATTTTTCTTACAAAAAATACTTCTGCGGAGTCTTTTTCAATTTGAAATTAATTTCAAAAACAGAAAAAAAATGAGAGAAATGCTGTCTGAAGAGAAACAATAGCATCCAAATAAACTTTAAATCTAAGACTGAAAAAAGACTAATACTAAAAATCAGCTTTTACTGTTTTTACCGATTTGCTAACATTTCAAATTTATTCAAGCAAATTATTTTCTTAAAACTAGACTAACACCAATTTATTTTATTTGTCATTTTCTTTTGTGTCGGTGCAGCAGGTATTTCAAGTAAATCAAATTGAAAAAAAAAAAAAAGGTTAGAAACGGAATACAGTAAAGATTTTCTAGAATTTTAGTCTTAGTTAATCCCCATTAATTGAACTTTATACTTCTGTCTGTCTATTAGTTGTTGCAATCAGACATGTTTTGTGGAATTATAGTGAGCTCTTTTTACCGTGTAAAAATTAGTTTATAGATACAAAGATAACTGAAAAAACGTTTGGCGAATATGTTTTATATTTGCACTTAATGATATGCTTTAAGTTACATTTTTTATGTTACATTTCTTGCACTTTTGACGAATATAAGCACTTTCTTCTCTTTGCACTGAAAAATGGGTTCCTTGTACTAACACAGAAGCACACATTTGTAATTAATATTGCTTTTTGTGCAGTTATAACATTATTTCTACGGGGTTTTTTTTTTTTTTCAATTATTTATGGAGCAAAATTTTTAAAATAATTTTAAGTAAGATAATAGCCAAAATAACTGGTCATCGCAGTACATTTTTCAAAAAATGTCCATTATTTTAAAAAATGTACTCTGAACAACGCTGTGGCGAAAATATCTATTGTTTGTACTGATGATTTAAAACTCTGCTTGAATGTTGCCTCACCCTTTGACGAAAACGCTGTTTAATTAATAATTTAATTAAATAAATAAAACGCATTGTAGTTATCATGATTATTATTATTATTTATTGATATTGTTTATTCTTATTACATATTTTTTTTTCTTTTTTTCAATTATATTTTGTTGGTTTTAAATTCTTTTTTTTTTTTTTTTTTCAGAATTTTACCTATATATTTAACCTTGAAATTAAATACCGAGGGACTTTAAACCACTACTGTTGGAACTAGGTATAATCTTACGTGTTATGCCCAGTGCAAACTTAAGGCAAAACAGACTTAGCGAAACAGCAAAAATTAATCGCTCAAAACTCTTTCGTCTAATGAACGATGAAATATCGAAATAAATATACGTGTCGCATAAATAAAAGATTCAGATGAAGATTACTAAAATGATAAATTGACTTTCAAATCTAGAATGTGTTTTCAGAATTAATCGGTTAAATATAAACTGAAGCAGAGTCGAGCTGGGAATGTGATTTATATGTTTATCAAGTCGAAACATATTGAAGTACCCGAATTCAATTTAGCCGCCTGGGAAAGCGATCATAATAATAAATCGGTTAATCCGTTAGTGGACCAAAAGATTAGGTAACATTGCTGTTTATATAACAAATGAATGAAAGTTTACTAGGAGATTTTGAACACTCTGTTCGAACAAATACTTCATTAGATATTGAAGAAGGAAGATGACAAGAATTATCTTTTCAAAATATGGGTCAATCCATTTTCGTTTATAAAATATGAATAATCGTACACCAAGGGTGTTACCTAAATTTCCAGAGAATATTATTTAATAAAACTCTCGACTTAAACTACTCGTGAATGTTCTTTAACAGTGGTGACCAAACTACGGCCCGCGCGCCTGATCCGTGTGGCCAATAGTTTTGTTCAAGGTTACAAATCAAAGAGTGCGAACATTCACAATTTTACAAATTTGGAGTCAAATATTCATATATTAGTTTCTGAAAAACAGATGCATATAATATAAGAAGATCTTTTTCATTATTTTCCTATGCTATTTAAAAAACGAGCTGATATGTGCATCACATGACTTCCTTTTACACCAATTTAATGTTATTTCCCCATTATTGGCAATTCTAACGTGATTCAATAGTTAACTCTCTAAATATCGCCAATAATGGACAAAATGAAACCAAATTAAAAAAAAAAAAAACAAAAAACGCCAAATTTGTCACCAAGTTGGCGACGGAACTTGGCAACCAAAGGCTTGGCAATATATCGCCAAGTATTTGCCAAATTACAATACCACTTGAGTTTGCATTGAAATTAGCAATGATTTCCCCCCAAAAAGGTATAAACGTTCCCCTTTGGAACATCCGAATGCAACCAAAAGGGAGCTGCACAACTAGACCCCACTAGGAATCTACGTACCAAATTTCAACTTTCTAGGGCATACTGTTCTTGAGTTATGCAACATACATACGCATATCCGCACATACATACATACGTGCATACGGACGTCACAAGGAAACTCGTTGTAATTAACTGCGGGATAGACAAACTGGATATTTCGGGTGTCTATACGTTTTTAGGCATTTATCCACGTGTGGTCGGGTTGAAAAAAAGACTCAACATTTTTTCGGGAGTCAACATAATGGAAGTTAAAACCGATTGAGTGAAATTTTTTTCGCGAATACAATACTTCCTTTTACAAAAAAGGAAGTATTGTATTCGCAAAAAAAAAAAAAAAAAAAAAAATTACTCAAAAATCGGCCTTAATTTCTATTTTCCTCACTCCCGAATGAATGTTGGGGGTTTTTTTTCGACTCGACCACACGTGGATAGATGCCTAGGAACGTACAGACACCCGAAATATCCATTTTAATCCAATAATTTAATTCCATTAATTTAAATATCCCGAATTAATTACAACGAGTTTTCTCGTGACGTCTGTATGTACGTATGTATGTGTGTATGTGTGCATGTGTGTATGTGTGTATGTATCTCGCATAACTCAAAAACGATATGTCATGGTAAGTTTAAATTTGGTACGTTGACTCCTAGTGGGGTCTAATAGTGCACCTTCCCCTTATGGTTGCATTCGGATGTTCCTAAGGGGGTGTTTTGCCAATTTTTGGAGGGAAATCATTGTTAATTTCGATGTAAACTCAAGTGGTGTTATAATTTGGCGGACACTTGGCGATATATCGCCAGTCTTTTGGTCGCCAAGTTTTGTCGCTAACTTGGCGACGAATTTGGGTTTTTTTTTTTTTATTAATCTTTTTTCGATTTGGCCACTGTTAGTTATATTTAGAGAGTAAACTATTGAATCACATTAAAATTCCTAATAATGGGAAAATTATATTAAATTGGAGTAAGAGGAAGTCATGTGATGCACACAACAGCTCGTTTGTAAAAGGAAATAAAAATTAATGTTTTTATATTTCACCTGTGTTTTGAGCACGAAAATTATTTTAATATCAGCTGCAGCCCTAAGTTAGAAAAAAAGAAGGTAGTACCTTTCTAGAACTCAAGTATAAATTACCACTAATTGACAAAAAAAAATCCCGATAAGTCGCATACAATCACAAATATACCGATACATACGTTCAAACTCATGTTGAAAATGTCCTCTTTATATTCCCATCATTTCTTGAAATAATAATCGAAGTGATAAACCAAAAATATCACGATTAAATTCAAACGACTTTAAAAGCATCCCCCCCCCCGAGGTACATAATGAAATGATTGCCCACAAATTTAATCATGGCGCTAACTGCGCCATTGAAATTTTTAGTGGAGTTGTTTCAGGAGGTATAATTGGTCTCTTTTTGGATAATTTCGTTTTTAGGGCTTGCTTTTTACTTCCTTTTACAAACGAGCTGATGTGTGCATCACATGACTTCCTTTTACACCAATTTAATGCTATTTCCCTATTATTGCAATTTTAATGGGATTCTCTCTCTAACTCTTTAAATATCACTAGCAATGGCCACATTGAAAGCAGATTTAAAATAAAAAAAAAATCGCCAAATTTTTCGCCAAGTTGGCGACAAAACTTGGCAACCAAAAGACTGGCGATATATCGCCAAGTGACCGCCAAATTATAACACCACTTGAGTTTGCATCGAAATTAACAATGATTTCCCCCCAAAAAGGTGCAAAAGACCCCTTTAGAAACACCCGAATGCAACCAAAATAGGAGGTGCACAACTAGACCCCACTACGAGTCTATGTACCAAATTTCAACTTTGTAGGACATACCATTTTTGAGTTATGCGAGATACATACGCACATACGCACATACGCACATACGCACATACACACATACGCACATACATACAGACGTCACGAGAAAAGTCGTTGTAATTACCTCGGTGATGGTCAAAATGGATATTTCGCGTGTCTATACATTCTTAGGCACTTTTCCGCATGTGGTCGAATCGAAAAAAAAACTCAACATTCATTTGGGGGTGAGCAAAATGGAAATTAAGGGCGATTTTTGAGTCAAAATTTTTTCGCGAATACAATACTTCCTTTTTTGTAAAAGGAAGTAAAAAGGAACATTGTATTCGTGAAAAAATTTTCACTCAAAAATCTGCATTAATTTCCATTTTTCTCACCCCCCGAATGAATGTTGAGTTTTTTTTTTTCGACCCGACCACACGTGGATATATATATGCCTAGGAACGACAGACACCCGAAATATCAATTTTGTTGACCTCCGAGTTAATTACAACGAATTTTCTCGTGACGTCCGTATGTACGTATGTATGTGCGTATGTATGTATGTGTGTATGTATCTTGCATAACTCAAAAACGGTATGTCCTAGAAAGTTGAAACTTGGTACGTAGACTCCTAGTGATGTCTAATTGTGCACCTTCCCTTTTGGTTGCATTTGGATGTTTCTAAGGGGGTCTTTTGGCCCTTTTTGGAGGAAATCATTGTTAATTTCGATGTAAACTCAAGTTGTGTTATAATATGTCGGATACTTAGCGATATATCTCCAGTCTTTTGGTCGCCACGTTTTTTTCGCCAACTTGGTGACAAATTTGGTGTGTTTTTTTTTTTAATTTGGTTTTAATTTTGCCACTGTTGGTGATATTTAGAGAGTAAGCAATTGAATCACATTAAAATTGCCAATAATGGGGAAATGACATTAAATTGGTGTAAAAGGAAGTCATGTGATGCACACATCAGCTTTTTTTTTCTTTTGGGAATGGGCATCTTTGATTTTTGAATGCAAACTACCATGAAATCAAAATGTTGCCAAAATAAATTTATTGTAGCTGCAAAAATCATAAATCAAGGACTGATTGCTAACTACATCTCGAGAAAAGGTTGAAAACTTTTTTTTTTCCTTTTAAACTCAAATGTTTCGTTTTAATCTTCCGCGCGATCTAAAATTTACTCCAGGCACGACTGAAACATTTCTAAAATTCTTTTTGTTCCTCAGAAATTGGAAAAATTATTAAGTGTTATTGTTTCAGTCCTTGCCGTTTCAAAATAAAAAAAATATTCGTTAGCGGTTACGCAAGGGAAAACAAAAAGGACGTGAGAGTGAGTATAATCATTATCATAAAAATAAATCAATTAGTCATAAAGAAAAAGATATAGTGTAAATCATTTTTAAGACAGGAATAATTTCTGAAAAATTTCCAATATAGCAACAGTTAAAAGTTCAGATTATAATACATCACAAAGTTTTAAATTATCAAAAAACAAACGAAGGAAAAATTTTATTTCTAGAGCTGAAAATCTCAAGAATAGATCTTATAATCTTCAGAGTAAATTGTTTTTCTTTTCTCTCCATTTATTTATTTATTTATTTATTTATTTATTTATTTTTTGTTATTTTTATGTCCCCCCCCCCCCACCCACCTACCTTTTTTTGCATTTTTATAACCATTGAGTGATTATTTCAAAAACTCGCATTTGATTTAAAAAAAAAAAAACAAATAACTAAACGAAAACGCAGAAATGAAGAGCTTATTTTGATTTGCCCCACCTTTCCCTTTTTCAAACGTTTGAGCAAGCTTGAAGTATTTCAACTATATTATTATCAAAATACAATTTTAAAGCATTTCTATTTTGAACATTATATTCATAAATTTTAAAGACATATTACAAGGGGTAAAAGAAAGCTACGTACTTAACAATGCTCTCAATTTCTTCTTTGCCCTTTTTGGTAACTTTTATCTTGTCGATACAAATAATCTTGTCACCAGGTAGAAGACCTGCTTTTGATGCAGCTCCTCCTATAAAGAAGAATTATTGCATCAAAAGTACTTTTTCCATTATTGCATATCCATGTTTAATTCACATGCGAATATAATATCTTTAGCACAATACTTTTAATCTGAGAAAGTCTGATGAAAAAGTATTGGATTTATACTTGCAATACACGCAATATACCAAAAGCCCGGCTATCACATCCAGAGACTGCAGTTTCGTCCTTGTTCCGTCCTTCATCTACCTAGAATAGTGAATAACCGAGCTCGATGCAGACGTTATCTCATTGAAGCTGAGAACGCCAACAAACTGATAGATAAAGTAAATTTATCTCACCAGGGAGCTCAAGTATAAATTACCGCTAATCGACAAAAAAATCCCGATAAATCGCAATCAATCATAAATATACCGATGCATACTTTGTACCGATGCAGTATGGCGCCAGCTTCAATGAGATAACATCTGCCTCCTGCTCGGTTATTCACTATTCCAGATTGATGAGTCCATAACAAGGACGAAACTTCAATCTTTGAATGTGATAATGAGGCTGTCGGTGTATTGCACGTAGTTCTGTGCTTTTCCCTGGTTTAAGGACGGTAACTTACTGCTTAATATACCTACAATGTTTGTTACTATCGTCGTACGAATCTATATATATAATTCTCTTACGTGCCGGCAAATGAAGGGGTGAATTTCTAAACCTCTGTTGGCAACACTTCGCCGATAAATCATGTAAACAAACTTCTACGTTGTTTTGAAATCTTGAATCACAGAATACTCAACGAACTTTTTTTTTTTTTGAGATGAGTTTGAGTCGGGCTGTGACCCATTTCAACCTTAATCAGCAAAGAAAAGCTCAAAGAAGGCAGGAAACCGTTCTTGAATCCAATTTAAGACGAGCCATTTCCAGAGTTGTATTCTCTGATTCGCTGCCGATAATTTTTAGCGGCTGGGGAATTTTCAGTCAGCAGTTCCTTCAACAGATCAGGTGCGTCACACAATGCCGGTAACCGCACCTTTCCGTCATGGCAACATTTAGTATATTTATTTGCAGTATTACGCTCTTTCTGCCAATAAAGAGCACCACAAAATTCGCATTCTTCACACATTGCTCCACAATCATGTTCATCGGCAATGTTGTTTTGAACGCGTAGGCGCTTTGAGCGTCGTCTATTCTCTGCTTCAGTACGACAGTTCAGTTCAAAATGAATAACCGAGAAAGAATTTACTTTATTCCTTTTATTCTCAGCTGAAAGGTTTCGCCAAATTTGTTTAGGGTTATAGTAGTTTTAGTATTGTGCAAGCAAAGTAGCCTTGGCGAGTTTTCGCGTTTTTAGTTAAACCATTTTTTGTTCGTGACGTGGCAAGGATTCAGAATAACAACAAGAAGGACAAACGTTTGAGAAAATATGTTTGGTGCTCTCTGAGCCTGTTTTTAGTCATGGCCAGCTCTATGTGGCATTATCAAGAACAAGATCTTTTGAAGCAGTGTCAGTTGTGGCTCCCAAACGGGACATTTTTAATTGTGTATATGAGGAAGTTTTCTCAGATTAGAATATATAAGAGTGTAAATATGTAAATATATAAGAGTGTAAATAATGTAAATACATCCCTCGGGGGAGCCTGTAACCCCTAGAGGGCGCGTCCCCAGGTGGCGGATAGGGGAATGCCTTCATTGGTTTTCCAATGGGTGGTAGAAGGGAAATAAAATACCTTCCGCGGACCAACAGGTAGAAGTGCAATCTCTCCAAAGCAATGACAGACACTTTTGTATCTATAATGGTAAAGTTGTGCACATTGCCAAGGCAGTCATCTTACATACAGCAAAGTTAAACTGTCGAAAATCTGGCTAAAGCAGACAAATTAACATTATGAACGTAATTTTCATATTGGTTAAATGGATGGTGACCTAAATGCAATTACCAACTTTAATTTTTACGGAAAATTTTAGCTAGGCTAATGTATTGGCATACAGCGAGCGAGCGAAGCGAGCATGGATCGCGAAGCGATCCACAGGGAACTGCGTAAGCAGTTCCGGGGGTTGGCGAGCGATAGCGAGCAGGGGGCGATAGCCCCCTAGTAATCCATTGATTCACTGTAATTCGATTCAGAAACGTTTCTGAAAAATAATGGCCAGCTGATGTGCCCAATTTTTACCAGTAAGATACTTTACAAAAACCAGGAATGTTTTTCGCTAAAATGCAGTAACCTTCCTGAAATTATCCCGGAAGCTTCTAGAAAAAATCGGATACCTTCCCGTTTAGAGTCAGTCGTGTTTCTGGAAATTTATAGTAAACTTAAGTAGGTATAATATAATAGTTTGGCACCCCTTCCTGATTTATGAAGAAAGTTCCATAAGCAGTAAAGAAAATATGGCCAAAGCTACGCCGGAATTACAAGCAAGTATCGAGAATATTACTCGCTTGCAATACTTGCAAAGCAACGTAGTTTATACCTACTCGCTCCCTTTGGAAGCTTAATCAGCTTGGACGGGTCGTAACCGATCAGAAATCGATACACTTTATAAATACGCTCAGTTAATCTCTAAATTCGAAGCTGGAAATATTTTCCGCAACATAAAGAAGTCTGCAGTCATGTAATTTGTAGAAAGTCAGGAAACTTTTTGACAATGATACTTGATTTTTCCAGGAAGTGGGTAAAAACCATCGAGTTCCTGAAACGTTACACGGAAATGCTCAGTAACATTTCGGAATTTTTTTACAGTGTTCTAGACTTTTCAAATAAACTTCATTAAACCTATTTTAAATAAACTATTAGCCTGGCTAAACTATCCTGCCATTTGGGGTAACTTTGAGTCACATCCGAAATGAGTCACAAAATATATTATTTTAAAAGAAGTAGTGTAACTTTAATGCAGAAGAATGAAGTTTCCAAAGGTTTAAAGACCACCTATTTGTAAGGGAGAATTGGGTACAGTGAGACAGGGAGAACAGTGAGACAACAGACAATTTATTTTTTGTTTAGCTATTTTATTCAGATCGATCAGTCAGATTGACATAATGTGAACAATATTATAGAAAAAAAATTGCTTTTAAGTATGATGTAAGAAAAATAACTACGTGATCATAGTTTGAACAGTTAAATATCTCCATTGTTTGTTGCCATTTAGATTCTCTTTCAAAGTTCGCTAATTCACTTACCAGATGAACAGTGAGACAAAATTGCATTTCGCTTTTTTTTTCCTTTTTTTTCTGGTTTGTGTGAACTCGTAGTTTTTTCTAGGCGCACTTTTTTAACTCCTCTTATAGTGACAAATATTGTACTATTCGAAATAATTTAATTTCTAGAGATGTGTCGTTCATGAATGAACGGATCAAAAAGAACGCATCCTTAAAATGAACGGATCCGTTCATTCACTTAAAAAATGAACGACCGTTGTTTTGAACAGTGAGCGATTTGGAACATTGTATTGATGCACTTGGGATAAAATCGCATTAAAAAAAAATACATTAATCTTCAAACTGTTAACTCTATTTTAATCTCCAAATTTTCTTTTTCTCAGTGAAGTACAATACATTCACTTCGAACCTTTTTACTTTCTGCTTTTTATTCATCATTTTTCTTTAACCGTTGTAGTAACCGTATTTTCCAATGTGTCCATTAGTAAAGTTTTGCGTACCTTGCTTGGATTAGTAACAAAATGCCCACTTCCTGTCCCAAGCAAATGCTAAAATCCTTCTAAAAATACCATTTATCACTTTTCTGGCCATTTTTTTGTTTTCTATAACATCCCTATCAACTACCATCTATATTGATTTGGCTTTATTACTTTCTTCTATATCTAATATATAGAAGAAAGTATTGGATTCGTGCAAATTTTCGAATTTCGAATTTTGACGGATTCGAACGTTTTAAGGTGTGCTGAGTCCATTTCGACTATTTTTGGAAAATGTCTGTCTGTCTGTGTGTGTGTGTGTGTGTATGTGTGTGTGTGTGTGTGTGTCACGTCTGTGTGTGACCAGTTTTTTGTGGCCGCTCTACAGCAAAAACTACCGCATGAAACTGAACGAAATTTGGTACACATATGTGACCATATGTGAACTTGTGCCCATTGGTTTTTGGCGCGAATTCCTCTAAGGAGGGTGGAGCAATGGGACGTTTTTTGAGTTACGCGTGCTTGCTATTCCTCAGGAAGTAACTGGCGGAATCAAACAAAATTTGGTCCATATGTTGCCCCCAACAGGAGCAGGTGTTGATTGAATTTTGGTGTCAATAGCTCAAACGGGGGTTGAGTTATAGAACGTTTTTTGTCGTCAATTGTGACTGCTGTATCTCAAGAAATAACGAACGGAATCAAACAAAAAATTTTTGACAAGTAGCCCTTAGTGGGTATAAGAGCTGATTTTATTTTGGTGTCAACAGCTAAAAAGGGGGTAGCGCAATCGCCCGTTCTTTTTTTCCATTGTGAGTGCCCTATCTCAAGAAGTAATGCTACGTTCTGGTTGAAATTTGGAATATATGTGAATCCATACGTAAACAGGCTTTGGTTCAATTTTGACTCCAATCGCTCCAAGAGGTGTTGATTTTTTTTTTTTTTTTTTTTTTTTGCGAATAAAAATAGTTTTATTAATGCAACAATAAGAAAGATAAATCGTAATAGATTGTCGTCTGCGTATTTCTCGTGATTTTAATTGTATGGAAATGATCGGAAATATTATCTCAATGATTTAAAATTTTTAACTGTTGCCATCTTATGTTTGTTTATAAATAAAATATTTGTAATTAATTCAAGTAAGGCTTTTAAAGTAACTTTCAATTTTCGCTCTTTGTTTTGTTTTTACAATAATTCAGACATTGGGATGGTCGTCAAGTTTTTGCATGTGTAATTTTGTTTTTGTTAGGAATATTGCTTCCTCGTCAAGCATGGGGAGGGATCAGAAAAAGGAAAAATATAGAAGAAAGTTTCGTGATGGCAACAACATACTAGTTTTTAACTTACTTGACGACTTCCAAAAGTCGCTTATTTTACATTCAATATCACAAGATTTTAAAAAGATTACAGCTGCCTCTTTTTTCCCCCATTTAAAAAGTGTTGCTTTTTTTTTTTTTTTTTCCTGTTCTCATCGGTACTGTGAAAAATTTTTGAAGCTTCCTAATATTAAAGTCAGTCTTTTTCTAAATTAAACTATGCGGTATTCCGGCTGAGCTACCGATATATTTGTTGTTACCTTTTTCGTTATACGTGGTCTAGTAGTAATACCATATGTATACATTAGGATGGGCCGAAAAAGTCAAAACTCTGCAATGCACTTAGTCATTTTGCGGAAAATTTATGACTCTAACTACTGTGCAAAATTTCGTGTCTCCGAGGTAATGTCTTCTGCTCTGGCAAGAGATTTCGGTTTTTGAGATTTTTAGAGAAACAACAAATAAAGAGAAAATTTACAAAATCTTTTAAATTCCGCTAAACTTTAAGCCTTAGTGCGGTAATTTTTTAACTTCCTAACACAAACTACTGCGTAAAATTTCAAACCTGTGAGTTAATTTTTTCTGCTCTGGCAAAAGGCCTGAATTTTGAGAATTATATATAAAATTCCTTAAATACGAGTGAGTCACACATTACAAAGTAGCCACATACCTAATACGCAGCAATACTTCGAATTTTTAATCACATCAACGGCATGAGACCATCCATTGAATCAGGTGTTTTCCTTCAGGGTTAGGGTGAAGGGGGTCAATGCCCCCCCCCCTTACTTTAAAAAAAACTAACGTTTTTACACATAAGTGGGCATGATTTTGTGGTTTTCTGATAAAACTTCATTGAGTTCACGCCCTTTATCCCCCCCTCCCCTTGGAAAAATTTGAAATAACGGGCCTGTCTTTAACTTTGTAGACTCTTAACACAAATTATTATGCACATTTCCCTACCTTTAGGTTAAGGAGATAGGAAAACCTATCTTTTTCTTTTCCTATCTCTTTCTCTGCTCTGGCAAGAGGACTAAATGTCAATGGAAAAAAAAAAAAAAAACATTTTTTTTTTAAAATCGTGTGGCTTTTGAGGTGAATAGATATTAAAAATTTATAAGGCCTTTAATGATAATATAACAGCTAATAGCATGTAAGAACAAGTTCGATTTAAAATGAATGTTTTTATATGGTTATAAAAATTCGCTGGGAAATATGCAAAAAATCAGAATTGCATTTAGGATATAGAGTTCTGTTCATTGAGGAAAATTTTTTAAAGTTACTTATAAAACTTGTTAACTATACGTTATTAAAACTACAAAATGTACCTTTTGGAGCAATTGATGGAATTGATTACATTGCTACCTTTTTGGCACGTATCTTGATGCGCGAAGGAATTCCCACGCATGCTTAGCTCCGTCTCTAATAGAATGGTTGGTTTTTATTCTAAAGCAGGACGGAGTACATACATTAATATCTGACAAAAATTGGAAACTTAGTTGGTGGTTTTATAGTAGAAGTGTACAATCTCAATATTCTATTAGCTGTTTTCAGACAGAGACACATATTTAGCGCACCCAGATCGCGATTAGGAAGATAAAAAGAACATACGCCTTACTTCGTGGCATGAGATATTAGTAATAAATATTGTTGGTCTTTACTCAATATCGTCGGGTTAACTTGCATTCTAATGGCTTTAAACAGCTATGGGACGCTTTTCAGAGTCGCACAGCATTTTTCTAATTTCACTGGAGTAAGATTTGGAGCCTGATGTTGAACCATCAACAAACTGGAAGAGATGCCGCAATGAGAGTTCGTGAAGATGTAAAAGGAAAACAGCCCACTGAAGAGCTCTGCGAAGCTTTTGCTCCAATTGGTGAATGATTCCAGCTTTTAATCTAGTGGATTGAAAATATTTTGAAATATGCATCAGATACAAGAGACAACTTTTAACAAATATTTAAACGACGTGACTTCCTTATCATTTTTTCCGTATAAACAAAGAAATAGTGCCTATTTCAGTTCAAAACAGGCCCGATTATTTCGATATTTTAAAACTGAGGGGGGGGGGTCGATAAAAGGCGTGAACTCAATGAAATTTTATTAAAAACTGAAACCACGCCAGTTTATATGTAAAAACGTTAGTTTTTTAAAGGGGGGGCCATTGATCCCCTTCACCCAAGCCCTGAAAGGAAACACCTGGTTCAAGGGGTGGTCTTATTCCATTGATGTGATTAAAAATTCGAAGTATTGCAGCGTATTAAGTGTGTAGCTACTTTGTAATTGCTTAATGCATCTATACCTGAATAAAGTTTTTCGATTCATTTTTCATAGGCATATTTTCTTACTTTTAGATAAACTTAGTTATCTTTCCTTCATCAAAGAATATTACTGATCTAATGAAACATATCGAATGTATGTTAGTATGTCGTGCAGAGAGATCACTTGCAACTTTTTTAAATGAACGGATCAAAAGAATGAACGATCCTCTGATGAACGGATCATTAAAAAGAACGACATTGCCCACCTCTATTAATTTCAGGTTCTTTGATAATAAAAAATGTACTTGAATTTTCGTGTCTCACTGTACCCACTCTTCCCCTACTGCAGAGCCTCACAAGATTTATGCCATTTATATTCATTTCATGGACTATTGCAATGAAAGACTAGCATTTTTAACAACTTCGAAAATAATTTTTAAATTTAGCAACTTCAAAATTTTTGAATGGTGCAACCAGCTGCGTACAACATTGTCAATTCACTTTTCTTAAAATAGAGAGAGAAAAACTTATAACATTACCGGATTGGTGCATCGTTGGTTCTTCAATTTTTTTCTAACACACTAAAAAATTTGAAGTGGCACAAATATAGCCGAAAAGGTATGAAGTTACCATGAATTATAGTAAATAAAAAGTTGACCATGATGGAACCTGAACAGAACCTGATTTCTACTTTTGATATTAACTAAAGAATGATGCAATGTTTTATATTCCATAGAATTACAAAAATGTAAAGAGTTTACCTTCATTCACAAAATCCACTTGAGGTGGCTTTGTCCAAGCAACAGTGAAACCAAATCCAGCTGCGCTTCTAGGTATTGCAATCTATAAAATAAATTTTAGACGATGGGCTGTTACTGCCATAAAGTAAATTGTGGCGAGAGTCCTTTGCTGGTGAAACAAAAGTTAAGTCCTTAACCCTCAGAGGTGACTTTGATTGAGAAAATCAATTTTTAAATTATTTTTCAGCCGATCGTTGACACCACTGTGTCGATTGCCTGATGAATTCTTTTCAAAAATGGTATCTTCAAACCAAGCGACCGTGCCTCAGAGTGTTATCATCTATAGCTAGATATTTTAAACAAAAAAACTTTTCATACACAACACAACTGTAGAAATTTTATGTTTTGATTAATCCTTTATTGCCCATCTTGACTCTGAGGTCACATAAAATTTCATCATAATATTTCCCTATAGGAGTGCTATTAATTTGTTGACCAGTGTGACTTGATTTGTGCAATATGGCTGCTTTACATTTAAGTTGTTGATACTGGCCCAAATTAATTACACTCACAAAGCCACAAACCTACTTTAAGAGTATAAAAAAAATCAAAACAAAAGTCCACCTTATATATGTTGAAATAATAATTTGGGCAGTAGAGGAATAAGCATAAAAATAGACGATATCTTTTAAATGTGACATGGAGTAAAAAGTATAAAACATCACTAATGATTGAAACTACAGTGCTCTCTCGTTTATACGCGACCTCTGTTATACGCGTTTTTCACTTATGCGCGTTTTTCTCACGGGCCCGGCCAGCGATAAAGGAAAACAATGTTAACTCTTGTTCATTTACACGTGAAACCTAAAATGCACCTTTCACTTATGCGCGATAAAATGTTTTCAAGTTTTAGTTAAATCGCGTATTTACGCTTTGCTTATCGGAATATTTGTACCCTTCTTGTTCTGTCTCTTGGAATGCATTCACACGCCTTCATTCCATTGTTCGGATTCTTTAAAGATCGCGTTCTTTTTCGCACAAGTGCGCAATTGGGGGTGGAATTAGTCTTTTGATTGACATCAAGAAGGGAGAATGGCTTATATACGAAAAGGTTGACGTCACTAAAACGTCGTGGTCAAGTGGTAAGCATTAACGCAGCCTATCGTGGATCTTTTGCATCCTCGTAGACTATAGCTCTGATCACGAGACATTTTTTAGGTTTTGAGGCATTCGCTTAAATGCTGTACACTGTACAGTGTATGAAAAATGATAAACAGCACAATAAATTATACATTTTTATTAAATTACAATGCATAAACGGAAATTATGTGCGTATTTATTCATTAGCATTAGTAGTGTACTATTGGTATCACTGTAACTGATGTTAATTTATTACATTTAAGCTTATTTTTGGGGTTTTCACTTATGCGCGAACCTTAGTTGTGCGCGAAAATTTTCTTGTCCCCTTTGGTCGCGTATAAGTGAGAGGTCATTGTATCTCCGTTCGTTTATTTAAAGCATATTTTGCTGCAAATTTGCAGTTGATACGCTTTTTACCGGTTTTCTGCAGGACAATATTGAATGTGATTTATAACCATCTTGATAATTATGTAAACCTGAAACATGAATGTGGCTACAATGCTTATGTAAGAGCAATCTTATAGAGCAACACTGTCAATTCATAGCAGAAAATCACCTTTTAGTTTAACTTTTATGGGTTTTTTCCATATTATGCAGAGGAAGAAATATTTAAGCAATATCTTTGAAGTAACTTTTCAACCTCGAGAAATGGTCAATTTTATTCCAAAAGAACCTGAATTTTCTTATTCATATGTTATAGTTAAAAAATTCACTGAACTTCAACAACTGCATACTTCAGGAAAATGCAAAGAACAAAATATTTGTTCTAACATTGTTCAATGCGATTTTTTTTCCTCATCATTAAATGATACGAAAGAAGTTAAGGTTAACGAAGTGAGATTAAATAAAATAATAAGTAGCAAATTCAGTTTGTAAAAATATTTCCATAATTCATCATATTGTCGCATCAAAGCAACAGTATGAAATTTTATTGTTATTCCTGTCCTTAGATGTCGTACTGCTGCTCTAAGGTAACGATAGACAATTATGACGAGACCCTCAAAAATAAGCTTTCACAAACAAAAACTAACTTTTTAAGTTTCAGAAAATCTTTTTCTTTAAACATAATTTTCTAGGACTTCAAAGAAGTTCTTAAACTTGTCCTCAATGTTTGAGTGCCATGCTAACAGAGCTGTTTTTTTTTTTTTTTTTTTTTCTAAAGCATCCCACTTTATCCAATAATTTTTTTCAAAATCATTTCCGTTCCTTTTACATCTCTTTATTTGGAAAACATAAGATTCCTGGTTGAGCTTTGGAAAAATGAAAACAGCTAGCGAAAAAAGTCAAGTAAATGAGAAGGGCACTTGAAAATTCCTCATAAAAATTTTTGAAAGAGTTTCTTTGTCAGATGTGCAAAATATGACCATGAATTTTCACACAGCAGAAGAAACTTTCAAGACCCAAACTCCTTCTTTTTGTTCTTCAGCTCTAAAAATAAGCTCTTTTGTGAGCTTAAAGTACCAACCTGCATCGATAGTAAAACCATGAAAGTTTTTCTTACCTCAGAAGACCAAAAATAGCTCTGTCCCTTCTCTTTATACACATTATCATACCTAGCACAACTTTAGAAAGAATATCGATTGCTAATTCTAAGCGTGACTCTGAATTTGAAGAACACTGCGGAATTCAACACTGAAATAGGCAGGGACGGTATATATCCATGCTGATCACGCATAGTTTTGTAAATAACTATAGTTTGAGCTACGAAAAATTCATAGCAGCCACTAAAACCTTTAAAAAAGTTCTTCACTGCCAAATGGCTTTTAGCTTTCTGAATAAAAAAGGAAAAGGTTTTTAATTTCCTCTTTCATTCTCAAAACTTATTGTTGATTAACGTCAATTTCAATAACTAAAATTTTCTTAATTTCGATAAGCATCCGAATATATCTTATTAACTTTTGTTAAGCATGTTCTGGGCATGAGCCTCACAAAAGAATTCCCTGAATATGTCCCAAATTATTCCATATTTTTGAAGTTTTAATGCTAATTGAAGTTAATCAAGACATTATTTATGTAATCAATATCTATAATTGAAGTTTGTTATTGATGACAAGGATTTCAGACTGCAAAAGTGTTAGTAATGTATCACGTTGTTTCTCAGAAAACTTTTTGGGGAAAACTACTATAGTTCAACAGTTTTTATCACTATGTTTAATCTCATACTCATTTCATGACACTTCAAAACCATGAACATATTTTATAAAACATAAAAAGCTTTTCTTGTCCATTTTTATTCGCAATTCCAGAGCTCGAATACGCTATCTTGCGCTGATTAACAATACTGAAGAAAAAGGTAAAACATTCCATTCCACGTGTTTTCTTTGGGGTAAATTACAGGTTTCAGACAGTTTGTGGTGTAATGTAATTTCAGAAGAATAGAAAAGAAAGCTTCCCACAAACACGATGAAAATTTACTGTCATTCACTAAGCGTCAAAGCAAGTTATAAGTTACGGCATGCGTTTGTTTTACCTTTTTCATCCGCCATTAGACAGTAGCTGCAGCGCCCCTATAGTTTATTGAAATTGCGAATAGATGATTGTAAAAAAAATGTTTTACGAAGCAGATGATAAAAGAACAATTGCTCAGAAAAAAAATTTAACATTATATTACTGAATAAATTACGTTTCGCAAGAATTAAAACAGCTTAATTTTATTGCTTATTTAAACTTACCGTGATAGTCTTCTTACTCTCAGTAGACCATCTAAAAGACCTGCGTAAGACTAAAAGTATGAAACGTTAATCCCAGAAAAATATTTACAAATGTAATTTAGCGCATAAAAATGTGCAACTTATACGTAAACAGTAAAATGAACATAATCCTCAAGAAAACTTATATCGGCAAATAACAATATATTTCAGTAAATGACGGATTACTGTAAGTTTAAGACGTTTTGTTTTACGTTTAGGGAAATACTTATCCCTAAATCCTAAATATCCTGCAATTTTATCGGGGTAAATAACACATAAAGTTTCATATATTTCAGCAAAGCTTTTGTTCCTAAAGCGAACATTGAGCTAGCAACACACTGAAGTAAAAAAAAATGTTTTGAATCACCTAAACATACTTGAAAAGCAATTTTAACTGTGTAATGTTTTATTATGAAACTTCTTTTAAACATCTGTATTTATTTGTATGATAATAGCACTAATATTCATGGGGAGCGTGGGGTTTCTTCCGAAAAACTTTAAATGTTTCTTTAGTTTTTTCATCTATAACATGCAACATTTTCAATATAATGCTATCAACTTAATTTTCAAGAAACTTAGCAAACTACAGCTGAGAAACAAATCCTGCAACCAAAAAAGATGTCGAATAGTTAAACCAATATGAGTATTTTTCTAACAATTTTTTAACTGGGACAGTGAAATGTTAACAAAATTACCCTTACAAATTACCTATTTCAACCTACCCAAATTACCTATTACAACAAATATTAAATGTATTACTGTCAAAATGCTTTTCAAGTAGTACTTCTTATGGGGGAATCATTTTTTGTAATTGTTCTTTTCTCCCATAAATTTTATACTGATTTTAGGTTTTCGTTCAAGACAAAACCCTGAGTGAAATACATGACTCGTTCTTTATACCTATAACATTTAAGAAAATCTTCAAATTTAATTTTTACACCCTTCGCAAAGCATTTAAAATCAAAAATGGTCGATCATTTATCGCAGTGAATGATTGGGAATGTTATAAATTCTTTATAAATGACGTACTCTTTTTAAAAAATTTAATGGAACGTATAGATACGGGCCAAAAATTAATCGTTTAAAAAGTGTGTTATTATTTCTGCCAATTTTTAACATCAAATGGGACATTTCCATAGAAAGTAACTGCTATTGAAAGCTGAGATAAATATTAAATTGCTCATTGCTAAGAGCAACGAACATCTGTTATACAGTCTGACCACCGATAAGATGGAAAGGCTAACACCCGTTTTGCAGGCGGAAAGGGAGGCATCTATTAATTTTCAGGGACGCCAGCTTTTGCAGATGTATATTAGCATCCTAGTAAAGTCACATTGAAATTAATGGAGCACGAGAATTAATTTTTTACTTTTCCCCCTCATTCAGATATCAGATAGACTTGTCAAAACTGGACGCTTGCTAATTCCATATCAGACGTAGTGGACAAATTGCAACTGTCAGCTTTTTTATGAATTTCAGAAACTCCACTTCTGCTTTTAAAAAATAAGAAAAAGGTTAAGAACAACGCTTATAAAGAAAAATAAATGCGAAAATTGCATAAACGTGTTTCAGGCTTTTACTAAAGCCTTTTTTAAGTACAGAAGATAAGAGTTTTCAAATGACATTACATCCGCTCTCGGGTGTTCTTCAATTTATACGCTTTCGGGATTTGTTGCCCCGAAACCCACGTGCATGTAATTATTTGCATTTTTTTTTCTTTTATGAAAGTTTTTTTTTATTATTTTCAGCTTAAATTAATACTTATTTTCAACTTTTTCTTTTTCCGTCATTTTGTATCCACAATTATTGATATAAAAACGATTTAGTTTCTAAAGAAGTTACCAGTTCAGAGAATTTAAAAAAAAAAAAAAAAATGTGTAAAAATGCGGTTCATTTATGTGTATTATTCTTTTTAACGCATTACGTTCAAACTTGTGTCCTTGATATAGTTCTGAAGTTAGTTTCCTTACAATCCATAGTATTTTAAATTGGTTGCCCATATAGCAAAGTTGAAACAAATTACTTAATCATTTCTGGGTGTACTAACACATTACTATTATGAATGTAAATAAGACTACATACTCATACCCGACATGATTCTTTTTAGCTTCTCAAACTTCAACAAACTGATAGTTTCTGAGCTGAAAGAAAATTTTAAATTAGTCAGTAAATCTTAAACATTTCTTCCATATGCTTCGATCTTCAATCTTATTCCAAAATACCTGAGCAATAAATGCTTTAACAGTTTCTTTTCAATGGGGTCGTTTCCAAAATTTTAAAAGCGGTTTTGTTTTTTTTTTTTTGTTTTTTTTTTTTTGTGAAAGAACACGCTTAAAAACATAGGATCTAACCATTTTTTAAATAATTTGTTTAAGTTTAAAATTTTTAAAAAAATACTTAAATCGTTCCGCTTTCATTGTTTACATTTCTTGCCGATGACATCACAAATGATGAAATGCCATTCTGTGTTGCCATTCACAGATCAAAATATTTAATTCGCATCTTTACTCACGTGTATTGGCAACCATATGGATGATAGCAAGCGTAGAGCGCTATTTTAATTCGCTTCTTGATTATCATAACGTGAAAACGCGGTACAAAATGTGCCAAAGAGCATCATTTGTGACGTCATCAAGATCACGCCTTGTTTGAAAAATCAGACATTTTAAAAAATTAATTAAAAAATAACTGTTGGGAAAATAAAAAAAAAATCTGGGTCCATGTTTTTTTTTTTTTTTTTTTCGTGTTCTATCAATTTTAGTGACTAAAAGTAGTACTTTTTGACTGAAGGAAACAACCCCATTGGATATCCTTTTGCAATAAATATTCAAAGTTAACGATTTAATGTGCTTGGCAATGAAAAATTTCCTAAAACTGAAGGGCTCGGGGGGAAGAATGTCATATGCAGCATGATGTAAATTTTTAAGGCCAATTTCCAACGTATAAAAAATATTTGTAGAATTTTTCAAAAGTATTACACATTCTACATGTATATTCCGCAATACTAAAACCAGGTATGTTTTTATCTAAATGACATAATCCATTGTCATGTTTATTTCAATTTTAGTTATGAGCAGCAAATATTTGATCGAAAAGTTACTTTTTGTGGCTTGTCACATTTCTTCCCCGAGCCATTCAATTATATATTTTTGAAACAAGTTTATTAGGCGAATGTGCAATCAGTTTTTCTTGAAGATGAAAAAGTGCGGTACAAGATGTATGACTGTACAACACATAATGACTATTTGCCATTACTCATATGATCTTTTGCCATGCTTCTGGTAGCAGAAAGATTTCAGTTTAGGAATAGCATAAAGTTTGAATTGAAAATATTGTTGGAGGATCAGTTTTCACAACATCAAGACCATGAAAGATACTTTTCTTGACAATGCTTGGTTCATTCGCATTCACTAAGGTTTAGAATTTGTTTTACCGAAAACAGTATTAATGGTTTGGTTAGGGGCAGGATCTCCTAGTGATTTATTCTCTGCACACCCCACACATCACATTCAATGAAACCAGCTTAAAATAAAGTTGTGATTTCGGCATCGAAAGGAATTCAATTGGTCTTCGACACTTTACATAGAGGTGCATATTCACGTATTATGATTTCTGTTCACCTTTCTTCTCCTGCCCTCTCTCTTTTGAATTTGAAAGAAGAGCTTCAAGATTAACATGTGAACCGAGAGACAGAATAAAATCTTGTTCTGTCCGATATATTTATTGTTGCGTAATAAGTTTTAAGTGTGTTTTATATAATGATTTAATATGATATGAATTCGTGCCATGAAGACGAATAGACGGCTGTGGCGCGATAGAGGAAAATAGAAAAAGAATTAAAGAAAGCATAAAGAACAAGATCATTGAAAAATTATGCAAACAAAAGCTCCAGTGAAAATTTTGAACCTGCACAATATCCAGGTCAGTAAGTTTGTAAAAATCAACTGATTTCAAACCTGTTTACTGAATTCGAATCTACGCTTGCTTACATATTTTCTCTGATCCTCTCTCTCTCTCTCTCTTTCATTTTAATGTCTTTATCATTACTTTTTGTTCATACATCATCGGTAAATAATCCATAAAACTGACTCACTACAGCTTGAAAAGCGAGGACGGTAAATAAAAAGAAATGACCTTTTTTTAGGAAAAAGGAGAAACGGTTTGGGAAAAAGCATAAAGAAAAAACATAACTGAAAAGTCAAGAAAGCTTTGAAATTTTGGACCACAACAGTAACCAGATCAATGAATTTGAAACTATCAAATTTCAAACCTGTTTACTGAATTTTGAAATGTTATGTCCGTGCTTGTATACATATTCTTTCTGATACTCTCTCTTTCTTTTTGATATTTTTGCTCATAATTTTTTACAATATACATACGTCATCGGTAAACACAATTATAATATGACACACCAGAGCTTGAAAAAAGAAAGACAGTAAAGAAGAAGGAATTACTTTTTTTCTCTCAATAGAAGAAGAAAAGATACAGGGAAAAAAGCATAACGAAAAAAAATTGAAAAATAAAGCAAATGAATCAAAAAAGCTCCGAAGAAAATTCTGAACCAGCACAGTATTATCCAGGTCGATAAATTTGTAACAATCACTGCCATACGTATTCTCCCTGATTCTCTCTCCCTCCCTTTTTTTCTCTTTATTTAATAATGTCTTTATTCTTACTTTTTGTTCATTCATCATTGGTAAACAAACTTTAAAACTGACTCCCCAGAGTTTGAAAAGAAGAAGGCAACAAAGAAGACGGAATGAATTCGTTTTCGTAAGAAAACAGGAAAAGAATCAGAGAAAATAGCATACAGAATAAAGCAATTGAAAAATCAAGCGAACGGATCAAGAGATCCCCAAAGAAAATTTTCAACCACCACAGTATCCAATCGGTAAATTTGTAACAATCACTGATTTCAAACCAGTTTACTGAATTTGAGTCTACGCCAGTGTACATATTTTCTCTGATCATCTGTCTTTCTCTCTCTCTCTTTTCTTCTATTTTATGTTCTTCTTCATACTTTTTTACATAATGTAAGTAAATATCGGTAAACGAAAACATAAAGCTAACTCACCAGAGCTGGACAATCGTATAGACCTAAAAGCATTTAACTTCGGCAAAACTTTTGCTGTAACAAACTCTGTTCCACCTAAACTGCCGAAACCTTAGAAACGTAATAATCCAATAAAAGAAACCCTTACACAATTCTAAAGCTAATGGAAGGAGATAATGCATTTGTTTCTTTTTACAGAGCCACAACAGCTTTCGACTTCATAAGCTTAAGAATTAACTTCAGTCTTAATATTTATTTAGATATTTGAAACTAATTAAAGCGCATTATACGTTAATCGCAATATTTCAAGAAATGACACATTTTAAACATTTTTCGACTTTTTCATGCACAGATTTTTAAGTAATTCACATATGACCGCCTTTTTGACGGATTATAGAATGGCTGATCAAAACAGATCATTGATGGCACTTGAAATATTTACGACCAGATAAAATTTGTCTCAATGCTAATTTTAAAGCTCTTCATTTATAGCAGGGAGGGGGTGGCGATAATTTCATTTTTGTTTTTTAATATATGTTTTTTTTTTCACTTCAGCTAGTACGTTAATTTAATAACGCACGTAATATTCATTGTAAAAGGTTGAAGGTAAAATACTTTAAATTTCATAAAATAGGATTAAGAAATACTATAATAGGGTCCTATTTGGTCTTGAGATTGGGACCTTAAAAAGAGGGAGAAACTTCTTTCGGTAAAAAAAATAATAAAATAGATCTTTCAATCCTATTTATTAAAACAAAAAACGTTACATGAAATATACTTAGAATAGAAGGTAACTTTACTTGAGAGGAGAGTCGGGAGGAGTGGTGGAAGGTTGATCACTTATGAGGCAAATCCTACGCAACCTTCTTTTCGTTGAAAATCAAAACAGAATTTAAAACATTTAAGCTTTTCAGTGATCGGGAGTTATTTCGGATTGGGAAATTTTTTGATCACTTTTGGGGTAGTTAATGATTGTCTAGGGTTTTTTTCCTTTGTAGGTAATTCATTCTTAAAATGTTCTATACAACAGCAATTTCTAAATAATACATTAAATGAAATAAATATACCCACAAGTGTTTGTTAAGCAGTTAGCATGATAACTTTTCTTTGAAAAAAAGAAAAAACTCATTACTTTAAAATCTTCGAATATCTTTGAATCCTATCCCTTTTTTTTTCTATAAAGTTTCCATAGTGTTGCAGCAATAAATACTAACAATAATCTAAAACAGCTGAAATTATCCTTTTTTTTTCTTGATCATGTTTAAAGCATGAAATATACATGTACATGATCAACAATTACCTTAGTGATCAATAAATTGTCCAATCTATAAAGGGTAAAATTTGATATACTTCATGGATCAATTTTAGTATTTGCAATACACGTGTAAATACAAAACATAAGCTAACACAATCTTTTTCTTTAGATAAACTTTAAAAAATAACACAAAGTGGAATATTAAGAGAGAGGAGGCTCTTTGTAAAGAGTATTTGCGTATTGGGGAACTCATCTTCAAAATAAAAGTTCAAGTAATAGTTTAAAATACGCTTAATTTTAAGAACTAAATATAATATTACAATTGAGTAAATGTAGTCATATTCAAGTAAATTGTTCTAGAATTTCAGGCAATGTTTCATGTTTCAATGAATTTCTTTTTATTTAGTAAAAATTATGTGATTCATTTTTACCCAAGAAATGAAATGATCAGGAACTCTCCCGGATCCATCTAGTTTACCATTACCAAGTTTGGGGTGAACAAAATATTTCAAAAATAAAGAAAGAAATTATAACATGATTCAAAATGTCATAGTATCTCAAAACAATATTTAGAAATACTTCTGGTTTGAGGAGTACTGACTGAAACTGATTGTGATACCTTAGACTTCGACTAACAATTTTCACCAATCAGTTAGCATTTATCTGACACTTTTTCTTTTTATTTAGTGCTAAACTAGATTTTCTGAGCAAATCTTTTCGTACTTGCATTATTTTTGCACTGAATTGTCACACAGTGTGACTAACTCGTTGTCGAAGATAATCGCCTGTGGTTGGTTTTAGCCAAAACCCTTCATTTAAAAACCTTATCTTTAGGTTTTTCAAGAAAGAAAAATATTATTGAATTGAAGAGATTGGGTGCTTAAAATGTTATATTTATGAATAGTGATTCAGTGAATTCGAGAAAACCAGTCTTATAAAATTCCTGACTTCCTCTCTTCTCTGCAGAATGTGGTTGTGCTGACAAAAGAAATTTTTTTTCCTAAACTATTGTATTATTTCCCCTGCTGTTATTTCTTTCCAGTGTTGGGTGTATTTTCCAATTTTCTTTCGTCGTGTACCACGGAGTTTCTCTTTCAAAGCCAGCAATTCTCAACCTATGCGGATTGTCCTTGTAAGAAGACTGGAATAGTATTCTAAAACGGGAGCGCGGATCCCACTGAACATTCAAATTATATTTTAAACTACTAATTTTTAATGAAAGCTGTGGAAATATTGAAATCTGCAGAGTTTGTTGTTAAACAAATTTTTTAAATAAGTGCAGCACACATTAAGTGCGTTTGCGTAGTACAGTTTTTGTTTTAACGTCAAGACTCTCAAAATGCATCATTGTTTACATTGTCATTTTTGAGGGAAGGCGTGATGAAAATTCAGACTATTTACTGGGTAGCAAATACTAAAAGGTTGAGAAACGTTGACATAGGCTAACGAAAAAAAAATATTTATTAAAAATGCTAATAAAATTCCTTTTTAACTCAAAATAAACATTAGTTGTGACAAGCGCATCTTTCAAAAAAATGTTTCACCATGAAAAAAAAACTGTGTCTGTTTAAAATATAGGATCTCTTTTGAAACAATGACATTCGTGTTCACTTTCACAAACCAAATTTTATTTTGAACATTAAGACAGATAAAAGATAAAAAGATACTAAATACGTTTTTAAACGTTTCGTAAATAGTTTTTAATAAAGAAACATGAACATGCAGTTTGAAACTTTTCGGAAGTAGATAATTTTGAGTTACAGACTGTTACAGACTGACGACAATTCATCCCACTGTACTTAAAAATCTCATTTGATTAGTATTCTTCGTGGATTTCGTTTTTAGAGGTTGTTCTCCACATTTACAATGACTTCACATTATAATCTTTAATGTGTAAAAAGAAATTCCGCAGAAGTGATTTGGTCCCAGAAAAACTCTTCTCTACCCTTTGAAGGTCCAATTAACAGCTGTGGCAGTAAAGTGCAAATTAAGTTTTTCTAATTAAAAAATGCCCCCAGTGAATTAAATGCAACGTACGCGCAGTACAATTACAAAGACGGTGGTAAAAGAATAATAGTTTCCCGACATTTTCAAAAATTTTATACTGCTGCAGTATGAAAATTTGATTCTGTTGCAGTATCAAAATTTGATACTGCTGCAGAATCAGCTTACTGATTTAGCGTTTGCTCTATGGCTAGGAACTGTCCTTTTCCCTAGTGAGTACTCTGACACATATGTATGCAATTTTCCATCAAATGTGCATATTATTATGTCAAATTTTATTTTGTGTCTAAGCAAACAGGTCCAGTAACTATTTGCAGTCTTAAAGTGATAGCGATTTAGATTTTGAAATTGTTTAATACCAATGTGTACAACTAAATTAAGAATGGGAATATTTGTTACAATCGATAGTTCTTGTAGGGTGAGGATTCCTCCCGTCCCCTCTTCACCTGATTCCGCCCATCTTCATTTTACCTCCCCCAACTACTCATCTGATTTGATATTGTTAAATGTTCAAAATAAATGACTTAAAAAAAAAGAATATTGATTCACAGGTACTGAAAATAATCAAAATGTAGTTTATTTTTCTAATACGTTTCTTTAATTTTCTGAATAATGTACAATGATTTTTACATACAACAGTGACTTTAAAACTTTCAGAAAATTTCCAACTTCAAAAATGGAGGGTTTTTTTTTTTACGGTAAAAAGAGGCAATATGGTTGGTTAGCAGCATCGTGCTGATGTGATTTAAACAGCTACTCTTTCAAACCCTAAAAAAACTTTTTACAATCAACTCTCACTCTCAATATCTTGAAGTCCCAAGGGACCGGCTAAAATGTTCGAGTTTTTGGTGTTCGAGTTATGGAAAGTTTCAAAACAGTCTCAAAAATTTGGGACCTAATAAAAACTTTGAGATAAAGTTATATTCGAGTTATCGAGATTCGACTGTATTTAAAAGGAAAATATTTTGCATCATTTGCAGGAAATCTTCTAACTACAGAATATTTTTATCAAAACTTCTGAATAAAGAAGATTTTAAAACTAATCAAGTTAACAGTTGTCATAGATACAGGGAAAAAGAAATTCAACCAAGCATTGCAGATTATTCGTAACGAAGTAGTATTAAGAAACACATTACTCGTTACTATTTGAACAAAATAAAATATCCTGCTCTCCCTTCCCGTAAGAAATTGAATTTCAGTAAAAAAATCATTAAATTTAGAAAAACATTCAAATCCCACTCGAACTTGAAGATAAAACACAACTTGATAAAAATACTTATAATAAATTCTTTAAAAAAAAAAATATTTAAAAAAAGGTTCGAAGAGCACCCCTTCACTAGAGTCTATACTTGTGCGCAGCAAAACGGCCATTTTGTACATTTAAAAACTCACTTTGAAATTCGTGATGGTTTCTTGTTATATTTTGCTCTTTAGCTCTGATCTTGAATTAAGTTGAAGTCTAGGACTTTCGCTAAATTAGAAACCCCTTATACCTGCTGTTCTATCAAATTGAGAAAATTAGAACAAGTTCAATGATGCAGAAAAAAAAACTTTCGAATGGCATGGTATGTGGATTGTGGAATGGTTATGGGGTTTGTAAGAAATTTCATCCCTTGGCCAATTTATGTGAAATTGCAACTTAAAAAATTAACTACAAAAAACGAATTCGAAATTTAAGGTTATGTTTTGCAATCTTATTTGATTCACAAAATTTTAAATCCTCTATTCGAAAAAATCAGATTTTAGGAAAACGTCCCTGAAATTTTAAGTAATTAGTTTTCAAGAATTGCAACAAAACTTCGACAAAGTTATCGGAGAAAGAATTCGCAACTCCAGCGCTCGAATACGCTACCTTGCGGTGATTTACAAAACTGCCGGAAAAACTAAAACATTGCCACATTGCGTTTCACGTAAGTCTTTTGACTTAAACATAGGCAGTTTGTTCTGAGTATTTATTAACGCAATCGATGTGTCTTGGATTGCTTTCAGCAACAGAAAGTGTTCGAGCTCCTCAAAATAATGTTAGTTTTCATTATTTCCCTCTAAAAAGTTATTTGATTGAGAAATGGTGAAATGCGCGTTACACCAGAAAACTCTGGATTAACAAACTTGGATAACGTTATACCAGGTAAAAATTTTATTGTTTTGTGTGAATTTGTAAGAATATGGGGTTTGTTTTAATCTTAAATTAATTTAACAAAACATATTTTACAGCAGCATTTAGTTGGAATAGACAGTATGCAAAAAATTTTTGTGAATATATTAATTTTTCACAAAAAAATTTTGTGAATTTGTAAGAATATGGGGTTTGTTTTAATCTTAAATTAATTTAACAAAACATATTTTACAGCAGCATTTAGTTGGAATAGACAGTATGCAAAAAATTTTTGTGAATATATTATCGTAGAACGAAATGAAAAATGTTTAACCGAGAAAGAATTTATTTTGTTGCTTTTATTCTCAGCTGAAAGGTTTCCCCAAATTTGCTTAGGGTTATAGTTTTAGTATTGTGCGAGCTAAGTATCCTTGGCGAGATTTCGCGTTTTTAGTTAAACCATTTTTAATTTTTATCATGAGTGGAATAAAATGGTAGTAAGATTACAGAATTCGATAAGTAAAAAGAAATAATGGTCAATCAACTGAAAAGAAAACTACCACCATATATCCGTGAGAATTTTGTTGATGATTCGCATAACATGACACAATTAAATCGTAGCTCAGAAATTAGAAAAATCGAAACAGAAAAATTTTAAATTAACCGATTCGGGAATTCGAGAAAAGTAACTCAGCTACAAATGCAAAACAATAAGCGCTAGCCAAGCAAGACAAAAAAGTATCATCTTCTTTTGATAATAATTTGTAATGTCATATTGAATTTTCTAGCATTAATTGTTATTCGCAACTCCAACGAACTATAGGGGGCACTGAATTCACTGTCTAATGGCGGACTTGAAAACTAAAACAAACGCACATGGTAACGAAGAAAATGTTAAAAGTGTTGTGATTTTTGTTCGTACGTATGATTTTTTCGCTTTATTCTTTTAAAATTAATTTTCAAAGTCTTGTGGATATTCTGGCCCACGTAGAAAGAAATGAGAATTCAAGAAGCATTACTAAACGTCAAAGATTAATGCAAACTACGTAGTTCGTAGTTCTAAGCAGCTATTTCCACGATGTGGAATTCGATATTTATCAATTCTTGATAAAAATAAATAATAATTGTGGCCTGACAAGAATAACAATTAATGCTAGAAAATTCAATATGACATTACAAATTGTTATCGAAAGAAGATGATACTTTTTTGCCTTGCTTGGCTAGCGCTTATTGTTTTCCATTTGTAGCTAAGTTATTTCTCTCGAATTCCCGAATCGGTTCATTTAAAAATTTTCTGTTTCGATTTTTCTAATTTCTGAGTTACGATTTAATTGTGTCATGTTATGCAAATCATCAACAAAATTCTCACGGATATATGGTGGTAGTTTTGTTTTCAGTTGATTGACCATTATTTCCTTTCACTTATCGAATTCTGTAATCTTACTACCATTTTATTCCTCTCATGATAAAAATTAAAAATGGTTTAACTAAAAACGCGAAATCTCACCAAGGCTACTTTGCTCGCACTATACTAAAACTATAACCCTAAACAAATTTGGCGAAACCTTTCAGCTGAGAATAAAAGGAATTCGGAACTCCAGCGCTCGAATACGCTACCTTGCGGTGATTTACAAAACTGCAAATGAAACTAAAACATTGCCACGTTGCGTTCCACGTATATCTGCTGACGTAAACACAGGCAGTTTGTTCTGAGTATTTATTAACGCAATCGATGTGTCTTAGTTTGTTTTCAGCTACAGAAATTAATTCGTCCCTTAGTAGTATTCTCGAGCATCTCAAAATAATGTTAGTTTTCATTATTTCTTTCAAAAAATATTAAATGGTGGAAGCGTATAGAACTCGACCGATGCATCGGCGCCGATGGTTCAACAATTTAGCCATCGGCATCGGCATCGGCGGCCGATGCTAACTTGCAGGAAACATCGGCCCATCGGCCTTAAAAAACATCGAAAAGCCGATGGAATTGGCCGATGTTTTTGAAAAAAAAAGGACCTTTGCTGTTTTACTTTTTAATACAAAGTAAAGGAAGTTATAGTTTTCATACAAAATTGTTTACTTAAATTTCTGTATGACACCCCTATCAGTCACCCCTGAAAGAGTTTTTAATACTGCATTCTTAGGTACCAAACAAGTTAATTATTGTTTTGTTTCTTGCAGCTGGATGTACGTATGTATCTCTCGTAAGTTATAACTCAAAAATGGTAAGCTGTAGAAGGATAAATTTTCGCATGTGGGGTGTGCGTACGTTCCAGTTGTGCACTTCCCTTTTTGTTTCCGATCGCGTGTTCTAAAATGCCTGTTTACTCATTTTTTGTGGCTATTAATTACTTATTTCAATGCAAAACTAATATAGCGTCTCAGACTGACGATCATTTGGTGATATATTACCGATTTAGAGACCATAGAAACAAATATGAGATGGCGAAACCGGTTTTTATGTTATTTTATTAAATTCCCGTTGAACCGACGGTAATTTTTAATTTTTCGATATTTGTAATATGAATCACAGTAATGCAGTCTTTTCTGTATCGCTTCGGCGGAGTTACAAGTTTGAGACCCGTCGAAATACATTTTGGGGCCCTATTTCTCTATCATAGAAGTTGTAAAACATTTATCAGAAGCATTTTTGTAACTCCTACGGTGTCCCTGCGGTTATGAGGCCTTTCGCGTAATTGCAACATTTGCTATATTTTATATCCGCCACTGCACGTCAAAACAAACTCGGATGCAAGTTTTGAAATTGTTTTTATGCTCAATGTTTATGATTATTTTGAACTCTATTTTTCATGACTATTTTTTTAATTTCCGAGAACACTTGCGTGCCCCTCCTCCCACTCCCTCAATTTCTGAAATTAAACTCTAGTTGTATTTCTGAGTTGTTTAAAACTAATACCATTCATAAAATTAGAGATTTTTTTTCAAACAATCTATTGTTTAGGAAGACATTAGAACATTAATGTAAGAAATTGATTAAAGACGTTAAGAATAGTGACATAAATCGGAAATCAAAGGGACTTGAATTTTTTCTTCAGGAGTGCTGAAGTAGATTCAGAAACTCTTCCGAGGCGTTGGTGGTAGCGGTTCTGTACTAAAACGAGCTAAAGTGTGCATCACATGACTTCTTTTTACCCCAACTTAATGTTATTTCCCCATTATTGGCAGTTTTAATGTGATTCAATAGTTAACTCTCTAAATATCACTAACAGTGGCCAAATTGAAACAAGATTAAAAAAAATAATAAATATATTTTTTAAATCGCCAAATTTGTCGCCAAGTTGGTAACAAAACTTGGCGACCAAAAGATTGGCAAATTATCGTCAAGTGTCCGCCAAATTATAACACCACTTGAGTTTGCATCGAAATTAACAATGATTCCCCCCCCCCAAAGGGGCAAAAGCCCCTCTAAAAACACCCGATTGCAACCAAAAAGGGGAGGTGCACAACTAGACCCCACCAGGAGTCTACGTACCACATTTCAACTTTCTAGGACATACCGTTCTTGAGTTATGCGACATACATACATACGGACGTCACGAGAAAATTCGTTGCAATTAACTCCGGGATTGTCAAAATGGATGTTTCGGGTTCTATACGTTCTTAGGCACTTATCCGCGTGTGGTCGGGTTAAAAAAAAAAAAAAACTCAACATTCATTTATGGGTGAGCAAAGGAGAAATTAAGGCTGATTTTTTAGTGAAATTCTTTTCGCGAATACAATACTTCCTTTTTTTTTGTAAAAGGAAGTAAAAATGAGGCCGAAGTGTGAGTTACTCCAAAATTAGTGGGTGACACCCCCTCCCCCTAACCCTCCCTCGTCGTTTCAAGCATTTCTTAAATATTTAGCGAATATTTATTTTAGTCAAGAAATGTCATTTTGCGTATTTCTCATACTTGTTTCACCTATATTTCGTAATGCGCCATCTTTTTTGCATCATTAAAATAGCGATCGATTTTTTTTCTGTTGTAAGTAGCTATTTTTATGTATTTATATAAAATCAATGAATAAGATATTTTCGTTTTTTATAGAAAAGTTTCAAGGATTTTCTATTACGCAATTTTTTAAATTTCAGAAAATTGTTAAATTGAAAAATTTAATTTGAACTTGTTTGAAAAGTTTCATAAAAGATTAAACAATCAAATTGTTCAATATTACGTGTGCAAACATCAGATCAAGTAGTATATGTATTCAGTTATTAACTTGGTGTAATTATTGAGTTTGTTTATTGTAGCGGCGTTTAAAGAACCTCGCTCTTTTCATGGCTATTTCTTTTTTCAGCAAAATTTATGTCACTGTTATAGCTTTCATGAAAAATGCAAACTTTTCTATTCATAAATTTTAAATAAGTATAAAAATATTCCTATTTTGATTTAATATTGTAATTTATCTGTAACATTTTTTTTTTTTTTTTTTTGGTTAATTTGATGACTAAAAAATGTCTGCGTGCAATTTTTCCACTTTAACTGCGTAATTTGTTGACGGTTTCATAGTTTTATTCTTATTTTTTTTAATGATTAAACAACATAATTTAACGTTTTTAACTATGTTTAATGTACCTAAATCCATACATTATTACAATATTACTGAAATCTTAGTTGAATGTTCAATTAAAAAAAGAAAAAAAAACAAATCAATTGGTTATTAAACAGTCTCTTTGTTTTTCTTCCTTTTTTTCTTTCTTTCTTTCTTTTTTTTTTTCTTTTTTGGCTGCTGTTCTTTCTCTTTCATCATACAGCAGTCAAAAAAAGGAGAAGCATAACTACACTCTATGCAGATTGTACGTAGTACGATCCAAAAGTTCGGGGACAAGCTGTATAAAACCATACCCAGAATAGTTTACATTACCGAAGCACATCCACCTTCAAAAGGTCACCTTGAAAGACTATGTACTTCTGCCAGTGTTCATATAACTTTTGGGAACACGCCTAGAAGCCATTTTTTGCTACCTTCTATGATGCAGCTTTATCTTCTCCTGGCGGATGAAAGCGGCGTCCATGCAAACGTTTTTTGCTGTAACAGGTAAAAGTCACATGGAGCTAACTCCGACGAAACGTTTTTTTATTGGTTTGTCATATCAGAGTATTGACCAATCAAGCCGTGCATCCTCAACATGAAAATCGTCTTCTTTCCCATGATGAAGTTAAAGCAACAGCGCAAGAGGCCTTACAGGAGGTTGCGAAAAATGTCTTCCAGAAGTACTTAAAAAAGCTACATGAACGTTGGCAGAAGTGCATAGTCGTTCAAGCTGACTATTTTGTAGAAAGATGTGCTTAGGTAATGTGAACTATTCAGGGTAAGGATTTATAAAACTTGTCCTAGAACTTTTAGAACATACTACTTACGTATGAGTTTTCAATTTATTATTTCATAACGTTTTTGAGTGACGCAATTTTACGCGCATGACGACATCACAAGAGAATTTGCGATAATTAGCTGAGGAAGCTTTCAAAATGGATATTTCAGTCATCTATATGTTCTTAGGTACATATGCATGTACAGATGTGGCGAAAAAACTTGTGAAGTATAGATTGGGTAATCGTAAAACAGAAATTTAGGTCGAAATCTGATTTTTTTTTTTTTTTTTTTTGTGATTACAATTCTTTATTTGTAGAAAGGAAGCCAAGTGAAATGAATCAATGATCCTTTAAATCCCTGACACTCTTTCAATTTATTTCTGTTTGATTTTTTTTTTTTTTTTTTTTTTTTTGCCATCGGCCAACGGCATCGGCCATCGGCAATCGGCCATTTGGAGGAAAACAATCGGCCATCGGCAATCGGCCATCCTTGAACAATCGGCCAACAATCGGCATCGGCCCATCGGCCAAAAAATGCCATCGGTCGAGCCCTAGAAGCGTAAACAAGAAAACTCGGGATTAACAAAATTGGATAACGTTATACCAGGTAAAATTTTTTATTGTTTTGTATGAATTTGTAAGAATATGAGTTTTTTTTAATCTTAAATTAATTTTACTAATCATATTTTACAGCAGCATTTAGTTGGAATGGACAGTATGCAAAATATTTTCTTGAATTTATTATCGTAGAACAAAATGAAAAATGTTTAACCGAGAAAGAATTTACTTTATTCCTTTTATTCTCAGCTGAAAGGTTTCGCCAAATTTGTTTAGGGTTATAGTGTTAGTATTGTGCGAGCAAAGTAGCCTTGGCGAGATTTCGCGTTTTTAGTTAAACCATTTTTAATTTTTATCATGAGTGGAATAAAATGATAGTAAGATTACAGAATTCGATAAGTAAAAAGAAATAATGGTCAATCAACTGAAAAGAAAACTACCACCATATATAAACTGTGAGTACACATTTTATTTATTTTGTTCTGAGTGAATTTGAATAAATATCAGTTTTTCAATTCGATGAAAAAAAAACGAACTTAACAACATTGACTGGACACTTTTCCTTAACCTAATTCCACATAAATGATTTAAATAACCTTTGTTACTACAGTATCCTACTGAAATAGACAGTATGCAAATAAATTTTCTTGAAAATATTTATCGCAGAACAGAATGAAAAATCCAGAAAGAACGTTAAGAATTTGAACAATAAAAAATAAAAGTTCGCCAAAAATCTGTTTATAGGGTTATGGTTTTAAAATTGTATGAAAGAATAATGTATCTTGACAAGATTTCGCATATCAGGTAAATCATTTCCATGACGAATGAATTAAATGCATGATTTCTTTGGATATCCAATCATATAGTCATAGAAATAAATTATCTAGTGTTAAACGTTACTCTTGACAGTCTGCCACGTATGTGTCCTATGTGACAAAAATGTCAACAAATGCCGGAAATGTCACGAAACTGAACTGAATATGTACTAATGTATAGAAAAAACGGTACAAAATGAAAATGCCGTTCGAAGCGAACCAAAAATTTATGAATTCCGAATTCAACATCGTGAAAATGGCTGCTTCAGAACAACTTACTGTGTGTTCTGCATTAATTGTTTACTTTCATAATACTTTTTGGTTTCTAATCTCTTTCTATATGGGTCAGATAACCAAAAGACTTTGAAAAATCTTTTCAAATGAATAAAGCGAAAAAATCATACATAACAACAAAAATCACAACACTTTTAGCATTTTCTTCGTTACCATGTGCGTTTGTTTTGGTTTTTAAGTCCGCCATTAGACAGTGACTTCAGTGCCCCCTATAATTCGTTGGAGTTGCGAATAAAGTAAATTCTTTCTCGGTTATTCATTTTGTTCTACGATAATATATTCAAGAAAATATTTTGCATACTGTCCATTCCAACTAAATGCTGCTGTAAAATATGGTAAGTTTAATTAATTTAAGAATAAAAAACCTCCCATATTCTTAGAAATTCAAACAAAACAATAAAAAATTTTACCTTGTATAACGTTATCCAAGTTTGTTAATCCAGTATTTTCGCTTTCACCAATTATTAAGGAAATACTGAAAACTAACATAATTTTGAGAAGCTCGAGAATACTACTAAGGGACGAATTAATTTCTGTAGCTGAAAGCAAACTAAAACACATCGATTGCGTTAATAAATACTCAGAACAAACTGCCTGTGTTTACGTCAACAGACACACGTGGAACGCAACGTGACAATGTTTTAGTTTCATTTGCAGTTTTGTAAATCACCGCAAGGTAGCGTATTCGAGCGCTGGAGTTCCGAATTCTTGTCAGGCCACAATTATTATTTAGTTTTATCAAGAATTGATAAATATCGAATTCAACATCGTGAAAATAGCTGCTTAGAACTACGAACTACGTAGTTTGCATTAATCTTTGACATTTAGTAATGCTTCTTGAATTCTCATTTCTTTCTACGTGGGCCAGAATATCCACAAGACTTTGAAAATTAATTTAAAAAGAATAAAGCGAAAAAATCATGCATGCGAACAAAATTTACTAGACTTATTACCATTTTCTTCGTTACCACATGCGTTTGTTTTAGTTTTTTCGTCCGCCATTAGTCAGTGACTGCAGTGCCTCCTATAGTTCGTTGGAGTTGCGAATAAAGAGCTTGAGAGCTACATTAGGGGCAGCGGTTTTGTGGTTTTGCCTTCCAGTTATTGCTTAGCTCAGTGATCAGCTGAAAGCTATTGCAGCGCAACCTATGTACCGCTTCCTCCGTTAAATCAGTACTTTATGTTACGATATAGATCTTATGTTCTTTTGTTTACAAACAATGTAAAATACTCTGTCTTTCCTGGATTTAAAACAGAAAGTTGTACTTTGATGAATTCTTTAGTTGATTATTCTTCAGATGAAGAATGTTACTCTCCATCGCCATTAAATTCCAAGTCTGATGTTAATGAAACCCTGAAATGTTTGAAAAATAATGACGAATGGTTATTTCTATTTATACTTTTTAGAACGGAAAACTGCTGAACTGTAGTGCTTTAAATTTCATTACATATTTTCCCTCTCATTTTTCGTACGCATATATTTTGCTTTTATGTGTTTTTCTCCCTGAAATTTTCTCCATGGCTGTTTATTTCATTAATATTATGCTCATTCTGCTCAGAGCTTAGTTTTCTTTCTTTTCTTTTATAAATACCAGCTTTACTCTTTGTATACAAAAAGAAAACCAATGTTATTTGGCATGAAGTTGAAATACTTTATTTCTAACTCATGTCACATGCAAATTGTTCATGTAGTGGATGATGTTTCTTAGAAGATACGCATTGAATTTCTGTTGCAAGTTTTCAAAATAGCATTGTATTTAAGATAAATAAATACCTTTGTGCTGAACAGTAAAGTCAGACAAAACAATGTAAGTAGAAGCACAAATTTGTAAATTACAGCAGACACGTGTTTCGGCGTTACAGGGAACGCCTTTTTCAATGCAAAAAATAATGAGCTTATGGATGAAAAGACATCTGACAAAAGCTCATTATTTTTTGCATTGAAAAAGGCGTTCCCTGTAACGCCGAAACACGTGTCTGCTGTAATTTACAAATTTGTGCTTCTACTTACGTTGTTTTGTCTGACTTTAGCATTGTATTTGTTTGTGTATTCTACGTCTTTTAGGCTAGAAACTATACTCTGTTAATTCTAAAATATTTTTTTCTGATTCTTCTTTTTTTTTTTTATTTGTAGTTTTCCAAACGCAGGGGTGCCCACCTGGGGGGGGGGGTCGTGGCACAGACTGCGGCATTGAAATTTTTAGGGGGGTTGTTTTAAGGAGTAGTTTTTCCTTTTCTTAAGGGGGTCTTTGCGACATTTAGGGGGGGGACGCCCTCGCTCTTAGGGTGTGTGGGCAACCCTATCCAACTTACCCTGGGTTCTTGATCTAATGCCCTAATTTTTTCTTTGTAACAAAAATAACAATAAAAATAACTGTAAACACTTACTTTAATAGTAGGAATTCAGTTTTTTTGCTCTGATCTTGATAAAAAACTGTTCAAAAAAATATAATTGCAGACTTCAGAAAATTACTTAGCTCTGCTGAAATAACATTTTCCAAAATATATTTTGTTCAATATAACTACCATGTTATTTCATTATTGGATTTGTAGGACTATAAGTATTTGTAGGTCATAAATTAAAAAAATTAATTTAGTTTAAAATTATTGACAATGTCCTAATGTACTTTCAGCTGCAATGAGCCCCTTATCCCCCTATGCATGCATAAGAATGATTTTTTCGCTAAAAACAGTTACCTGTGATTAATCAGATTTTATCATCTTCATGTTGCTATTGTACATTTGCTAATGTACATTGGGGAGGGAAGAGGGGTATAACATACAGAATATTGTATAACATCACGTCTTGATTAGGTTTTAAAACTGGTTACCTGAAGTTGCTTGAGTAGCAGCATTGGTGCTCATGGGGGGGGGGGGCTTTTTCAATGTTTTAAAGCTTTAATTTTTAAAAATATTTTTTTCCTTTTGCTTACAAAGTAATAAAAATTACATTCTTGAATGTTTTCAGTTTTGGAATTTAGAAAAAGGGGATTTATATTTCTGCTTTCCTTAGAGAACTGACAGAAATGTGTTGCCAAAAATTTATTATTTTATTCTGGAAACAAATTCAGAGTGCAGATTAAAATTTTAAGATAAAGAAGTTTTAATAACTCATTCCTTATATGGCTTAGGTCAAAATGTTTTGATCTTTTAAAAAAATTGAAAGTATTATTATCCAGAGGAGTACTTTTTTGCCTCCAACTTAGTGGACCCCCATGAATTGCACATTGCACATATGATTTTGCTTTTATGCATGAAACATAAAATTTAACTGACATTGTTTCCTGCCTTTTTTTCCAAACTACTTGCAGGATTCACAAATAAAAGTTATCTAGAGATGGACCACTTAACTTTTTCTGCAATTTATTGCCACTGTTTTAAATTTTTTGTGATTATATTTTCATAAGTATCCCTTAGACACCAGAAGTTAGATCCACCTTCTCATGGAGGGAGGTATCTCACTACAGAATTCTTTACAACATTTATTGAAAACCTTATTATTGCTAATTTTGGCTCAGTGCATTGAAATAGTATTGAAAAGTTGAGGCATTCAATATGATGTCTACTTTCAAATGTTCTGAATCTATGTGCAGACTTGTCCATGTTTAACTTAAGTTGTATTTACATTTACTACTATCTATATTTTATTTTAAATAGCCTTTATGTTTAATTATTTTTATTGTATTTTCAGCTCTCTTCTTCCAGTGCCTGATGAAATTTCACAAATGTATGAAAAATATTACAGAGCCAGATGCTAAAAATGATCCAAATAAACATGGTGGAAAAATCAGATCTTTTCCTCATGAAAGAGGTGTATGGGCTACATATGTTTACATTCAATGTAAGAAAAAATTAAAGTATCATATTGTTGATCCTTTTTGTTTTAGAGTTAACAAGTAAAGTAATATCTTTTTCACTATGCATTTTAATGTAAACATGCTTCAAAATATGTTAGCATTTTATTTTTTCTCAAAAACTTTTTCATTCATAAATTTATGCTGTTTTTGTTTAATTATGAAGTAAAAAATGAAGATTATGTTTCTGCAAATACAAAAATGACGAGCAGCAGACTCTGCGTCTAGATAGACTGATCTTAGTCAATTTATCAGTCCTCAGTAAAAATCAATAGCTTTCTTAAAATTATCTACCTCCTTGCATGTTACAGCTTCTTCGACTAAGCTTTCCCAAGTGCCTACATCCCTAGTAGTACTTTTTCCTCATTTCCAGATTATTCTAAGATTTAAATAGCTTAAAACAATGACCCCTTGGCTTGCCTTTGATACAAAAGTTTATACAATTTGCATCTTTCATTTTGATAAACAGCTGAAACATGTCCTCTCTGATTCTCCTGCCTTTTAAATTGGATGCAAAAATTTGACAACCCTTCTGGCTCACATTTTTGCTCTTTTAATGAAATTTTCTTTAACTTGTTGGCATAAGTGCTCGAAAACTATAGCATATGTAAAATATAGCATCTTACTGATTATCTGGGCTATTCACTGGGAATGGCGACATGGAAAATCTGAAAACATGGATAGTCCAAAACGGTTTATTTTACAATGGAATAAGTTACATGAGAAGGAAATAGTTTTCATGTGTATATCTTTGAATATAACAACCAAAATTTTGAACAAAAGTGGAGTAATCAATCAATATGGTTTTTTTTTCCCTATAATTGATTATTATATGAAATTTAACCTTTAAATATGCAGCTTTTTACTAAATAAGAGAAAATGCTTACACCATAATCAAAAGGAAAAATTCACATTGTTAAAATAAAAATATATTGCTGAAAACAGAAAGCATTACTTATCTAAAATTATTGTTACTTAAAATATTATCTTGCTAGATTGTTTGTGTTATTCAAAGATTCTATAATACCACAGATAAGCCCCCTGAAGAATTCTTAGAAATGGTTGAAGAATTGAAGAAAGTGTCAGAATCTCATGGAATCATTTTAAACACTGTAGAAGATTTTCACATTAGTTTATCGAGAACGGTAAAGCTACGACATCACTGGATTCCACTATTTGTTGACTCTCTTAAAGCTCATTTAAGTTATTTTTCAAGGTAATGTATTCTAATTCTTATTATATGAGCTAAAGTTTTCTTATATGTTTGCATATAAGCCAATTTTGAAGGTTAGTGCAAGGTAAAATATTCTGTTGCTAAAAATTAAATTACCTTTGTACAAAGAATAATGTATAAAGGCAGGGGTCTCCAACCCTTTTTGCTCGAGGGCCACATTGTAAATTGTTGCAGGCAAGGCGGGCTAACAATCCAACGATATTTCAGTTCAGATGGTTTTAGTAGTTTTTGGTCAAATGAGGGGAAAAGAACGGGCAAGCAACTATCCTACAGAATTTTTTTGAAATTGAAGTTCCAAAAATGCAATTTTTAACTATCTTTGGTGACTTTAGACAGAGAAGGGAAAATCAGGGACTATCCTCTAGGAGGAAGCAGTTGCCCCTTCCTTCACCCCTCTGGCTAAGATGATGCTTAGTGTTGGTTTTTGAGATTTTCTTGGCTTAGTTTTCTTCTAAAATGCTTAAAAAGGAATATTTCCAAATTTAAAAAAAAAATATGTTTCTGGTTTGTAACAGTGGCGGATCCACAGGGGGGGGGGGGGCGATTGGGGCGATCGCCCCCCCCCCCTCCCAACAGACTTCGTGGTTTTTTTTTTTTTTTTTTACTATTAGGTTGCATACCAAAATAAATCGTTTTTGTTTGAACACTTTCTGAAGAATAATCTAATTTTTTTTCAAATTCAAAATTTATACATTAAATTTTTTTCATTTATGCTCAAAATTTAAATGATAAATGTTAAAAATTGAAAGCGTATTTCCTTCTCAGCGTTTGTTTTATATCGTTCGAAGGTGTAATCATTCCTGCATATTTATAACTGGTGCCATACATACGTTTTATTTTTGCTCCAGGGGGGGGGGGTATTACATATTCCCTTAATTTGCGGTTTTTTAGTTGATTGATATGAAAATACGGGTTTTTTTTCTCCTTTATCTATTTGATAAATTTAATTATTTTATATATAAATGTGAGTTGATGAAGTCAGTAGCATTGCTACGGTGGCGCGGATGGTTTTGCCCCAGGTGGCACCTGAAATTGATCTTCAACTTTTTTTGAAAAATTTAAATGCTTCAATTCTAAAAAAAATTCCCCAACATTTCAATTTATATTAAAAATTATTTTGCAGGGTGGGGCTAAGCCGGGTGACACCCCCTAGATTGTGACACTAAAATGAATATGAGAAATTTCGATGTTTCAATTCTGAATTTTATTTCCAACATGAAAAAAAAATATATTTTTTCTATCAAACATATTGGTCTTACTAGAAGGGCATTTCAGGCGGTTGGTACTCATATGGAGTGGGGCGGGGGGGGGGGGGGCGGAGACACCCAAAATGCATGTAAGAGATGATAATGTAAATACCAACGGAAAAATATAAATACCAACAGAAATTCGCATATGTTTTATAATCTCTCAAATGCATTGGTATCAATACGAGGGAAACGTTTATTTCGGATGATATCCCTCTCGGGGGGGGGGGGGACACAATTTCGTTTTGTTTATGAATATTGTATGAACTTTGTTTCTTTCATTGAACATTGAATAAGGTTTTTTTTTCGCCTTCGGTTGATGGGGAGGGGTGAGGGGTGATAGCCCAGATTACCACCCCGGTTGACATCCAAGTTTGCTACGCCACTGATTAAGTGTAATTTAACAATGCTGTAACAGAATATGGTTTATTAACAGATCAATTTTTTTTTTAATTGTTAAAAGATCTTTTCTGTCTCTTGTATTTCGCATTTCCTAGTAAAATCTTATTTCAAACAAAAGTAAACTACACTTAAAACGTTTTATTTTGATCCTAAATTTATTTTAATACTGGTTAAATAGTGGAAAATTATGTTTTGTATAACGAAAATTAACCGCTTTATTTGTTTCTGGTTCTATCATATAAGCAATTTTTGTTACAAGATTTATTTCGATACATCTTTATTTAAACTTTTGTTTCGCGTTTTTTACTGCCGCTATTTGTAGTTATAGTGAACTTTGGTAGTTGCTTGTTTTCATTTTTTCGGCAATCATTAGACATTATTTTTATTCAAAAATGTATTACCGAGGAGATTCATAGAAATGCCTCATAAATCCATGTCATATCGATCTCTGAAAATCCCACGTTACATTAGAATAGTGTTTTCTTTCATTCCATAATAGGATGAGAGAAAATATATAAAAAATGGCGATATAAGGGAATGTATTTCCTTTATTTGTAAGACTCAATTTAAAAGCTCATGAATGATCTTCTCAACGAAATAGCTTTTGTGCGTCCGATACTTTTGAGCGCATGTGAGAACGGATGGGATGGAATCATAGGCGGCTCGTGGGGGCAACTCTCCTTTTTAAAAACAAAGGGGCACTGCCCCCTCCGTTTTTCTAACTTCAAAGTTATAGATCGACTGGGAAATGCTGGTGCTGATCGATTCACGTGTTTAAAGAAAGAAGAATTGACTTAATAAGGGTACTTTAAATGTTTGTCACATTTTTTGATGAAGATTAAATTGGAGCTTTGAATCGAAAGAAGGAAGTCTACTGTTGATATTTGTCTCGAGATTTCAGGTCGTGTCCCTAGGTTTTTTTTTTTGAGACGATCATTTAACCAACAACAAAAATACCATAGCCCAATTTTATAAAATTTAAAATAAAGTAATAAATAAATAAATAAGGGGCGCTGCCCATATCCCCCCTCCCATGACTTCTCTGACCCCCCCCCCCCCAAAATGTTTTATGGACCAATCGCCCATCGGATAAAATCGCCCCCCCCCCCCAAAACAGGCCTCTGGATCCGCCATTGGTTTGTAAGCTAACCTGTGAGCAGGGAGAAAGCTGCTCGTGGGCCAGATTTGGCCCGCTGTTGGTTGGAGAGCCCTGTATTAAGGTACACGTTTCGAACAAAAATTTTTGTATTTTGTTAGCATGAGACTAAATATATGTTGAAATAACAAATTTTTTCCTCGCAACTTCATTGTTATGAACTTCATTGATGAAGTTACAAGTGTCAAGGGTAAAGGGAATTCTTTTAACTATGAAACACATAAATGAAAATTTAATAACAAACCTTTGATTTGAATGCACTTTTCTTCTTGCAATCCAGCACAATTCTTGCAATCTTGCAATATTACAAAGGTAATATTTGTGTTTCAGCACAAATGAGCTTTAAGTATGTAAATTCTTCATAACTCTTTATAAAGTCAACTGAACTGTGGCAGATATTTGTAAGATAACTTCTAGCCTTGTACTGGAAATGCAGTGTTAGTTTGTGAAAATACAAAAAAAGAAAAATATTTTTTAAAGTTTTAGAAAATATTTTGAAGTGTTAATGTGTTAGAATCAAACTGAAAAACAAACTGTTATGTATGAGGAAATTTTATATTAGGTCAGTGCTAATTCCTGCAACTCTAAAACTACATTCAGTTATTGAAACTTTACCAGCACAAAAATACAAATCAGTTAAGTTCAAAATTATGCTCGTCTAGGGTACATACTAAAAAAAACTAGGAGGTGGTATTTCTTACCTGAAGTATAATGTTAAGTGGCATTGTTATGAGAACAACATGCAAATAGTGAGATCCTTAGTGCAACTGAGTTTTGTGCTAACTTAGATTCATTTAATCTTTTTTCATAGTTTAATTTCATAGGGATGGTAAAATAGTGAGCTTTTAAATTTTTATGTTTATTTAAACATTTTGAATATTAAGAAACTGTTTATAATGTGTGTCAAAAACTTATCTAGATTGTTGACTTTGCAAGTGAAAGCTTGAGGGTTTGAAATATATCAAAGTACCATTTAAACTTATTAGTGTTTCCCCCAGGCTTTTTTAGGAGGGCATTGTGCCCAGCCCCTTTTAAGCCAGCCCTCTGATGTGCCCTCCTTGCCAATTAAAAGTTTGAATAAAACTTCATCGCAAAAAAAAAATATTTTTTCGAAAAATAAAGATCATGTCACGTCCTTGCCTTCTTTCAAACACTTATCCAATAGAATTTGAATAGAAGGTAAATCTGAATATCTTTAGCATCATCATCAAAACTAAACATTAAAAAGCTTTTCATGATTTAAAAAAATAATTATTATAAAGAAATACTTAGATTTTGCATGCATGTAGAACATCAAAAAGTTAAAAAGCATCTTTTTACTACAAAACTTCCATCAAAAAGGGCCCTTTTAATTGAACTGGAAGCAGCACTAGGCAACCCATCAATCGCAATCCACCGATCGATTTCGAGCCTGCTTTCATGATTCCGGCGACATTCTTGACCTTGTTTATTTTTTGTCAGAGTACCATTCAAAAACAGTATTTTCCGGGGGGAAATCAGTCTCAACTTCTGAATCAAAAGAGTTTTTAAAATGTTTTAGAACTTTTTAAAGTCTATGAAAGGGCCACCATTTATAATATTTAAGAAAAAAATCATTTTTGCTTTTTGTTCTTGAAAAATAATGTTTGCAAAAGTTAGTATGGTTTGACAGATTATACTTGGTATGAATGTTTCATAATTTTTTTAGCAAGGAAGACAACTGTTTTGAGCAGAATTTTATCAGGGACCCAGCGAGGAGAGATCAATCAAGTCGATCCTATTTTTTTGTCAAATTGGAAAGTAGATTGGCAGTTAATTTAGGTTGCCGATCCCTGAACTAAAGTCTTATCTGAGCTTATCTGAAAGCACCCTGCCCCTTTTCAGTCTGGGGGGAAACTACTTATTTTTGTGTTATTTTATCAGTCTCTATTCATCTGTAACTACTACAATGATAATTAACTTCATTTATAAAAATAAAATGTAGTGTCAGTCAAGCATCATTTTACCTCACTCTTCTACAAATCTCAAATTTTTTTTTATCTCGGTCATCTTTTCTTTCTTCAACTATCAGAGTAAGCTTTTCCTAGAAAGCAGAAATGACAGGAACTGATTTAAGGAAGTGAATCCAGTGAGTGGGGGGTGGCAGGACTCCCTCTTTTTATAGGGGGCTCCTGTATCGGGCAACTTGTAATCAAGTTGTCCAAACAATTTGAATTTTCCAAATTATTTTCAATATTTCATGATTGTTTGCATCAGTTCTATGGTTACATATTTAATTATTTGTTTTGACCCCACGTTTATCAAAACTTGTTCTGTCTGATTTTTAATCTCCTAAAATGTCTTCAAACAAAATATAAAGAGCTCTCATTATAAATGGGCCATTCCACGAAAAAGTCAACATTTGTCCTGCACAGGACAGTTCATATACTTCATTAAAAAGTAATCATTTTAAATGGTAATGACGAAATTTTTTTGCTTAAGAAATCACACATAAGTTTGTAATCTGCTAAGCAGAAAAAAAATTGTTCATTAACATTTTAAAGTATTATTTTTAATTAAATATATGTGGCGTCACATGCAAAGGGAAGTGACAGTTTTCCATGGAATGGCTCAAATGATAAATTGTTGATTTAGAATTAGTTTTAGATAGAAGAATTTGCAAAAGTAAAAATTAATAAAAATAAAATAACACAAAGTCTTTTCATTTTGAAAAAAGTTGAAAAGAACAAACAAGTCTTAGGATTGATCATGTAAGAAAAAGTAATTTGTAATGTTATGAATTGAAAAAGTTTCCTAACGGTATTTGCCATTGTGCAGGTTAAAAGCAGTTCTTTGAAAAAAAAAATAATAATTTTCAAAGTCTGTTAATTTGCACTAAAATTAAGCATTATTAATGAACATTATTTTGTGAAAGAAGTCCTTAGGTTTTTTTCCCCCTTTTTTAAAAATCTTCATTCAAATTTTTTGTTTTAATCATAAATTAGAAATATCAAAACATAAATCAGTTGACATGTTTTTGATTTTTTGTTTTTTGAATTTTCATTGAATGTTAAATAACTGCATTCCTTCTCTTTTTCCATAATACTAATAATTTTTATATGATTTTATACTTAGGTTCAAAGTAGCATTACAGTCTCTAGATGTGTATGAAAATGAGGAAAAAACTAGGTATGTTCATTAGCACATTTGTTTTTCAAATGTAATCTTGAGAATGCCAGTTTAAGATGTATTATTTCGTGCATATGTGTTAAAATGCTTTTCATTTACTACTAATATTTCATCATTTTTCTCAGTTCCTAATGTGTGGTGCGCACACTCACATTAGGAACAAATGCTATATGTATACTAGAGGACTCGACAGACGTTGTTCTGTCCAAACTTTCTAAATTGAAAAGTTTAAAAAATTCAATGAACTATCAAGTGTTTAAACGGTTTCGTTGAAAAAAATAAGTAGTATAAAGAAAATGTTTTAAGCTGGTTGGTGTCAGAATGCGTATATTTATTACAACTTGATTTCTCTAATGTCTACTGAGCAGTTGTTTTATTAACTATTTTTTCTCCCGTACTTGATGGTTTGTTCCTTCAGCCATACTCAAAGGATAAAAAGTGTCCTCAGATATAAAGTGTAAAAAACTAACTACCCATCCAGAACAAATGGGAAAATCTGCTTCAACATCCCCCATATGAAAAAGAATAAAACAATCTAAAGGATAAAGGATATTGTTTAAAAAAATGATAAAGGTAAAAACATTTCTCTGAATAAGCGAAAATCACTCATCCCCCCTCCCGATGGTAAATACATTCTTCAACTAAAATGACTAAACACTCTTTAAAAACAAAAATCTTCTTTGCAACTTGAAATATTTTGCCAAATAAGCAAAAATTACAATAAATTACATTAACAGTGGCTGTAAAATGTAAACAAATGATCACGCAACTCTATTGTTTACAGCCAAGTCGCCAAACCACCACTTTACTGTAATCCAGTCAATCAGTGAGCCAAGCTAACTCTGACCGATTAGCAATCTGATCTTTTGAACGAAAACTTTTAAAACTTCATATATTGCCTAATTTGTTCTTTCCACCAAAGATAACTATCTTCCACTGCACTGATCTTTTGTGTATCAGACTACCCTGCTGTAATTTATCTAGACAAAAATTAAATTTGTTTTGTCTTTAAATTCCATCATCTTTTCCTTTAATAATGTTCTGATTAGTTTGATAATCCTTAAAGTATTCTTGGCAATGGTGCCAAAACTCAGATGGATTTGAGCCGAGAAACAAATGTTGCTAGGTACAGTACTTTCTGATCATTTGGTTAGAAAAACCTAAAGCACCGAACTGGTCACATAGTTCCACTACGACGACAGAACACATGTTTTGCGTGAACCTTCCAGTACTTTACTTTAAAATATATCACGGGACATAAAATCGTTGCTTTCAAAAAATGAAGCCTTCACTCTCTCTCTCTACGTTTTATCTATTCTCAATTGACATATCACAGTAGGAGATTTCATTACAAAAAGCAGAGCTGGCTTTCTTATTGTCCTTTGGCAACAGGTTAAATATTTATTTCAGTTCCCGCTCAACAATAGGTTAAAATAAATATTAATCATTTGGGAGATATAACCATCCAATATTTAAATTAACTAATAAATTAACAAAAACGTTTCCAATTCGATCCATCGTGCTTCTAAACCATGCTCCCCACAACTTAATTACACACAAAAAATTTGATCAAAATCAGTCCAGCCATTTAAAAGCCTTATGGTGACAAACATCTGCACAGAAAATTTTTATATATTAAGATTACTGTGAAAGATGGAAATTGGAGAATATCGATTTTCACTGGCAACTCACTGGAAATATTCAGTCTTTTGCCTATATCTTTGGTGTGTGAATGTTGGTATTCATTGGCTAATGTCAGTACCAGATTGTGGACTTTCAGAGTTACATATCTATTAAATCCCTGCTATACCAAGGCACAAAGGGTATTGGAGAACATGTTTTACACCTTCTCTGTAACATAACTGTTTAAAGAAATTTATTTTTTACTCAATATGAGTTAATAACAGCAACATAATGAAGTATAAAATATATGCTTTGTTGTTTTACGACTAATCTATTTAAAAAAGAAAAAAAAAAGCATCTAATAAACCTTGAATTACATGTACTGCCAAATTTTTGTTGAAATTATATCATATATTACTGCATGTAGACATATTAAATTGCAATTATATAAAAGTATACACACAAAAAAGCAGTAATTATAGCATAAATGTAATTGAAACTCAGACTTGAGCCAAAGCAGATATAGCTTCTGGTTATGAAAGGTGTCATCTTTACTAATAATAAAGCTCAAAGTCTCTATGTCTGGATGTCTATAGGATGTCTGTGACGCGCATAGCGCCTATACCAGTGATTCCCAACCTGGGGGGCGATCGCCCCCAAAGGGGTGATCGAACTCTTCTAGACGGCGATAAATTTCTGGGGGGGGGGCGACCGGTATTCGGATACCTGGTAATAGGAAATTCTTAACCTTTCAAGAACTATATTTATTAAAACAAATCGGTACACAATTCAGAAATATCTATCAGAATACCTATGTTGTGTAATACCGAACCAAGCATATGGCACGTCAAATAAAAGAAAGTCGTTCCCAGAAAATGAGGCATGTAGGATTTACAGCTCAATCAAATCTGCTCGGATAAAAAAAATCATAAAGGCGAAAAATAATATCTTTTATTTTATTACCGTTTTCACGAGGAAGAAAAAAAATCTTGTAAGCTCTGTCTGACCGTTGGCGCCAGCATATATTTAACGCCTGAAAAGTGGATGGATATGTGTAGGAATGGATTTTTGCATTTACTTATCAGTTGTCATTCAGAATCTTGCAATCAGCGCATATAACCTCCTCACGTAGTTTATATTGTTTGATTTAATTTAGTAAATTTCTGTTCAATTGTGCATGTTTCATAGTGTGGAAGTTTGATATGAATTCGAAAAAGAAGTGCCGGCAGTATTCAGCAGAATATTTAAAATTTGCTTTGTCACGACACCGCAAAATGTGCAGTTTCGGCATTGTCTTTTTTGCGATAAAACATTTTCTAGCAATGAAGCCCTCGCGAATGAAAGAGCATTTGTCAAGAGTGCATGGTGACAAAGTAAATAAACCTCTTAGTTATTTTCAAGACCTCAAAACAAAAGCGGATAAACGGCCAAAGGTGGGTACATTACTTAGAAGACAAGCAGCAGATCTTGACAAAGGGCTTCTTACGGAAGTGTCTCTTTTGATAGCAAAATGTGGTAAGCCTCATATGATTGGCAAAAAAATAGTTGAAAATTTTGCTTGATGTGGACTCAGTAAAAAGATAAGTCAATCTCTCCTCCTGAGTAACAACACAGTTTCCAGGGAGAATAGATGAAATGGCTGCTGACGTTGAGTGCAAAACTCATAAATGTTTTGAAACAAAGTAAATTTGCTCTACAGATTGATGAATCAACTGTGACAAGATACAGAGCTATTTTTTTAGCTTGCGTTAGGTTTATTAATGAGCTGAAAAAGATAACTGAGGAAATGTTGTTCGCCAGAACTTTGATTACTGCTACAAAGGAATTGTCGATTTTTAAAGTGGTGAAGTATTATTTTGAAGAAAAAGAAATTCCATTGCCAAATGTAAGTGCTTGCGCAGCAGATGGTGCCCCTGCCATGGCGAGTCGTCATATTGGGTTTCTTGCACACTTTAAAAAGGAAGTGCCAGAAGTGATTACCATCCATTGTGTCATTCATCGTCAACACTTGGCTGCAAAAAAATTGAGTGGTGTTTTACATGAAACCTTAAAATTAATCATTTTTGGTATTAACAAGATCAAAGCTAATTCTCTCAATGATCGCCTGTTTCGAGAGTTTTGCCATGAAAATGATGAAAAATTCGAACGCTTGCTTTTACATACGTCTGTGAGATGGCTTTCCAAAGGAAACTGTTTGCCCCGTTTCTTTGAATTATTCGACTCTGTAGCCGAGTTTCTCGACTTGTATGATCCTGCTTTAAGTGAGAATTTGAAACAGTGCAAATTGAAACTTGCGTATCTCACAGATATTTTTGAAAAAATGAACGAAGTCAACATTAAGCTTCAAGGAAACAAGATGAACCTCATCAAGGCCAAAAGCATAATTTCAGCATTCATTGCCAAATTCGAAATCCACAAGGCAAATATTGGCCGTAAAGAATTTATCCTGTTTCCTACTCTAAAAAAGAGTTTAATCGTGGATGATGAACTTCCTGAAGAAAAATTTTTAATTTTTATTGATCACCTTAATCAGTTAAGAAAGAACATGGAATCAAGGTTTGCAGATTTGATCAACTTACAAATTCCTGACCGCATTTTAGACCCATTTAGTTTTCAAGATGTGGATGAACTGGAAAACTCTTCGCAGACAGAGTTTATGGATTTGAAATTTGATTGTGAATCAAAAATTACTTTCAAGCAATACGGTTACGAACTTGCCTGGGTGAAGCTTATGGGTACTAACCCACAACTTTGGAAAAAAAAGTTGAACAGGTCGTCATCTCATTCCCCTCATTATATTTAGTTGAAAGAGGATTTAGCTCTTTAGTGCAGCTTCTCACGAAGCAAAGAAATAGATTGGATATCTGCCTCAAAGGGGACCTCAGATTAAATCTCACTAATATAAAGCCAGACATCAAAACTTTAACGGAGTTCCATCAAGCACAAGGCAGCCATTAAAAAGGTAAAAAAGAAGAAATCTTAACAGTTAAAGTTTTCAATTTTTTCCAGATTTCAATTTTGAAAAAAAGCATGTACCTGAAAAAGGTAGTATTCTTATTTTTGCTAAGTATGTAAATGAGGTTGGTTAATTAAAGTGCTTTAAATTACCTTTTTTCTTTTTTTGGGGGGGGGGGGGGAGGGGGTTAAGAATAAAAAATTCAGTTTTATAGCTAATCATTGCTTTATCATACACTTTTTGAAGCTTTAAACTAAAATTAAGCGTTCAGTAACATTAATCTTCATTAGAATCAGTGCCATCTAATTTGTGTTTTTAAGGGAAGTACGTGGGAGGGTGATAAGTGTAATTTAACTTCCAAAAGGGGCGATGGGCCAAAAAAGGTTGGGAACCACTGGCCTAGACCGTTCGGAGCGATTTTCATGAAATTTTGCACAAAGTTAGTTTGTAGCATGGAGGTATGCACCTCAAAGCGATTTTTCGAAAACTCGAATTTATTCTTTTTCTATTTCAATTTTAAGAACACTTTCCGGAGCAAAATTATCATAAGATAGACAAGTAAATTACGAAATTATCATGACGTGGAATGGGAGAGCGAATGAACATAGCCAGTTGGGGAGAAATTCGTCATCCATTATTTATAAATATACAGGCGTACCGAATGTCCTTTTAATTTTCAACTATGGGCAAAGCCATGCAGGTACCACTAGTTATTGAAATATAAGCAGATAAATCGGATGGAATGGGTTAGAGGTGATCATAAGCGTAATACGTTCAGAGTCGAGGACTTGCCCTAGTTACTTTCTTGAAATTGAAATCCTCAAAATGCAATTTTAGGCTAACTTAGATCTTGTTATGAAGGTCATGATCCTCTTGACCAAACTCCTAATGCGCTTGGACGATAGGTCAAGTATCCTACATTTTGCAGGAGCATAATAAACATGTAGTGCTTAAGTAAGATGTGAGTAATTAAAAAAGATTGTGGGACATATGAGGCTGTATGAGTTTTGAGTTTTGTGAATGAAATAAATGGGGATTTTTTGAAAAATTCTTTAAAATATTCGTAGACACAATGGCACTCAACTTACTTGTAACCAACTTTGTGATGTACCGACGTGCAATAAAATGAGGTTCTACTGAGTATATATATATATATATATATATATATATATATATATATATATATATATATATATATATATATATATATATATATATACAGGGGCGGAATGGCCAGGTCCGCTAGTTGGAGATCCTTGAGTGGGTCAACCGCAACCGGGCCTTAAGCAATTTTGTTATTAAACATAATACATTCAAGTTCCCACATAACATTTTTAAAAGTGTTATAACTTTTTAAAAAAAAATTTATTTTGTTTATTCTATGTGAACAAAGCGTGTTTTTAAACAGGTTTTTTTTTCATCCTAAAAAGGACCAAAGTAAATAGCTGAAGTCCACACGTGCGAATGCTTTCCTCTCTTATCAACTTCCTCGCCTGGCGGGCCATGGCTCCCACATTGTGGAAAAGGGAGGGGCCAGAGAAATTGGAGTTGGACGCGGCCTGTAAAAGGGCCCGGGATGAAAAAGGAGAAGGCCTACGGCTAAGAGGTGGGGGTGCGTGCGGAGAAAAGCCCCCGACCCTGCTTTAAATTCGCGGGCTATGCTTTGGAGTGTTTTATAATGATCCGGGGCGTGCAGAGGGTGACACCTGTTGGCCCGGTTAAGAGCCTGAAGAGGGCCCGAGATTTTTTAAACGAGGATTGAAAATGTAGGGACATAGGAGTAAACAAGATGAAGGGGGGCCCGTTTTCATCCCAGGCTCTTTTACAGGCCGCGTCCAACTCAAATTTCTCTGGCCCCTCCTGTTTCCACAATGTGGGAGCCATGGCCCCAAGGACTCTAAAAATTAGAGAGGAAGTTGATAAGAGAGGAAAGCATTCGCACGTGTGGACTTCAGCTATTTACTTTGGTCCTACTTAGGATGAAAAGAAAAACCTGTTTAAAAAACGCTTTTTTTCACATAGAATAAACAAAATAAAGTTTTTTTTTAAAAGTTATAACACTTTTAAAAATGTTATGTGGGAACTTGAATGTATTATGTTTAATAACAAAATTGCTTAAGGCCCGGTTGCGGTTGACCCACTCAAGGATCCCCAACTAGCCGACCTGCCCAGTCTGCCCCTGCTATTTTCTAGCTGATGGATATTGATTTAGTAAAAAAAAAAACTGATTTTTCTGCTATACTGGGGGTAGAGTACTTACAAAATGGGGTGTACTTCGAATTTTTTTAACTAAGCTGGTAATAATTTTAAGAGGGAATGCTTGCCAAGTAAAGTTGTTAATTGATAGTATAGTACCTTTAAATCTTTAAATCTTTAAAAAATATTCGAATAAAATCATAAAATCGTCAGAATCAATCACTAAAAAAATATTCAAACGTAGATCTACTAGTTTGGGAAGTCTCGTATACATATGCGATCCCTTAAGCACGAAAATTTTGTTCATTACCCTTTTAAAATATTATTTTTAATGAAATATATGAACCGTCATGCTCTTGACAAATTGTTCCTTTTTCCGTAGAATGGTGTTGTTGTACCATATATGTATGCAATTTAAATACAGATTTAAAACTTAAAGTATTTCGAGGGCCAAGTATTTTTTTTTTTCCTTTTTTTCAATTTGAGTTCTTATTGTTTCATATGTGTCTCTAACCTAACATAACTATTTAAGCTTTGAAGTATGCTGGTAATAGGGCCAAAATGCAGTTTGCTCATATAGAAGAAGTATATATTTTTTTTAAAATTCGCAATGGCGGGCCAAAATGTGATTTTGCCGACCGGGCCCAAAGGTAGTCAATCCGCCCCTGTATATATATATATATATACATTGGTGTGCAAAAATTAAGGTCAAAGTCGAAAAATTAGCATATCAGCTGATTAAAGAGGCAGAGCGGACAGAAAGACCAATCAGGAGATTAAGTAAGGTGATGTACGGTAGCACATGCGCAGATATGCAGGCAGACGTAATGGGGGAGTGTCTGAGTAGTATAAAGCATGTTGTCGGTGTAAGATCAGTATTTCTGGCAAAGAGATTGCACGCCGTATAGCAGTTAAAATCACACCGAGTTGCTGCCTCAGCGAGAAATGGCGAATAATCAATCTGTTAGACGACATCTGGATGCTTTTACCCGAGGTCGAATCATTGGGAAGTTGGAGGAAGGCCGCAGTGTGACAAGTGTGGCTGCAGAGTTCGGACATTGGTGTGCAAAAATTAAGGACAAAGTCGAAAAATTAGCATATCAGCTGAACGAAGAGGCAGAGCGGACAGAAAGACCAATCAGGAGATTAAGTAAGGTGATGTACGGTAGCACATGCGCAGATATGCAGGCAGACGTAATGGGGGAGTGTCTGAGTAGTATAAAGCATGTTGTCGGTGTAAGATCAGTATTTCTGGCAAAGAGATTGCACGCCGTATAGCAGTTAAAATCACACCGAGTTGCTGCCTCAGCGAGAAATGGCGAATAATCAATCTGTTAGACGACATCTGGATGCTTTTTACCCGAGGTCGAATCATTGGGAAGTTGGAGGAAGGCCGCAGTGTGACAAGTGTGGCTGCAGAGTTCGTAATTGCTCACAGCATCGTTTCACGACTTTGGAGACAATTTCAAACTACAGGAACAGCTATCCGGGGGTTCAGTAGTGGTCATCCACGAGGAACCACACCCGCAGATGACCGGTATATTGTCTTACAGGCCAGAAGAAACAGGCAGCAGACGGCGGGAGAAATCGCTAGACACACGACACAGGCGACTGGACGACCGATATCGCGTTTTACTGTGGCCAGAAGACTGCACGGTGGTGGTCTGTTTGCACTACGCCTTATACAGTGTGTACCTCTAACGCCTGCCCATCGGAGAAGGCGTTCTCTGTGGTGCCGGGAACACCGGAATCGGAGAGACAATGAATGGGGACGAGTACTCTTTACAGATGAGAGCAGATTCACTCTCAGTGGCGATTCTCATCGCATACTCATCTGGAGAGAGCGGGGAAGCCGCAATCATCCCTCGAACATCATTGAAAGGGACAGGTATGGAGGTTGCGGTGTTCTCGTTTGGGGAGGCATCATGCTTGGTAGTCGTACAGACCTTCACATCTTCGACGCACGTTCAGTCAACGGGACACGTTATTGTAACGAGATTCTTCTTCCATATGTGCGTCTTTTTAGAGGCGCTATGGGTCCGCAGTTCCTTTTCATGGACGACAATGCACCATGTCATCGCACAGTAGCTGCCGAACAGCTCTTAGAGAGTGAAGATATTGAACGTATGGATTGGCCGGCACGATCTCCGGATCTCAATCCCATCGAGCATGTATGGGATTTTTTAGGTAGATGCTTGGCAGCTCGTACCTTACCACCAGTAACGATTCGGGAGCTTCGACTGGCGCTGCAAGAGGAATGGGCAGCAATGCCTCAACAACTCATTGACACCCTCATTCTCAGCATGGGCAGACGCTGTGAAACCTGCCTAGCAGTCGGGGGAGATCATATCCCCTACTAAAGACCGGATGTTTCTTGCTAGACACCCATCACAGGGATGTTTCGGCCTTCATTCGCATTGCGCTCCATGCTACTTTTTCAATAAAGCTTCTTTTTATCCCTCTGATTTCTCTTTTAGTAAGTTGCTTACATTACACATGTCCTTACGTATTGGGGATCTTAGGGTATTAAATGTGTTGATTTGGAAAGCTTTTATACAAAGTTATATTGAAAAAACCGTCTCGTCCTTAATTTTTGCACACCAGTATATGTATGTTTCGTGGTAACTATTTTTCACATGCTTTTTCTTTCCGAGGTAAAAATTTGTACTGCTTCAGATGACATTATCATAGGAAAATTTAACCTGAACTTTCTTTTTTAGAACCTTTCTTGGTTTAAAAGCACATACTGGCTTTGAAAAGTTGGAGAAAATAGCTGACAAAGTTGATTCATGTCTACTAGAATTTAAACTTCCAACATTTTATCAAGTAAGCATTAATAAATTGTGTTTGAGTAATGATTTCTAATGTAACTTTTTGCCTAATGAGATAAACGAAATGAAGCACAACTTTTTGCTTCACGAGTGTCTAAGTTTACTTCTATTTATGTTTTGTCTCTTTTTTTAGAGTATAAATGCGTGAAACGCCTGCAACATTTTGCAGTCAATTTAGTTTTTTTCTGCAATTTTTAATAACAAAAGTTTTAGGATTAACCTGCAAATATAATCCTTTAAGAAAATGAAATGCTACATTAAATAAAGCACTCAATAGAGAAAACAGCAAAAATTCTTGAAAAAAATCTCGAAAATGAAAAAAAAATCTCAAAATTTAAGCCATGAGCAAGCTAAAAAGATTAGATAAGTAAGCAGAAAAAAATTATTCTATTAAATTTATTTTCATCCTAATAATCACCAGGCCAATTTTATTGCTTGAAAATAAATTGCAAAAAATCACTAAATTAAAAATCTCAATAGAACACAAATATAACAAAAGTTTGAAAAGTTGTACTTTCATGAAAACTACAGAACATAATATTTTGCTAAATATTTCTACAGGCAAGCTACCACTATTAATAGGTACCCATTTTTGACAGCACTTTTTTGTTCTTTTTACTCTAACCTGTTATAAATACACTTTATTTTACAGTTCAGTCCCAAAAAAAACCTTAACTCTAATGATTTCCCTGCTTTCTCTTGATGTGCATAAAAACTTTTTGCCCATTTATTTATTTTTGTTTTGCTACAAGCAAAAGTGACTTAGTAGTATTACTCATTTGTTAGTATTAACTATATCTTTAGTGATAACAAAAACTGGCAGATTTACCATTTGGCAGTTACAAAAAGCCCCACTATCATACCAATCCCAAAGAGATTCAAAATTGTTCATGACAAATGTTTTACCTTGTTCTATGACAGACATTGGATATCCTCAAAGATCCTCACTCCTACCAATTCTTTGGTTTATCAGTTTGCAATTCTCAGATTAATCTGAGCAAATGGATCTCTAAGTAACTTCTGTGATAGACAAAAGGCTCCACAAAAATGCAAAATGCTTGTGATACAAATGATGGCCTCCAAACCAGGAACAAAAGTAATTATCATAATTACAAACAGAATTCACGACTACACTTTCAAAAGGACAAGGCACAAATCTATAAAAAATATATATATGAAGCATAAAAATGGTTGGCTTCGATTGAAAAAAGGGCATATCTTTCTAAAATAGCATTGTCAAATACTTAAGAAGCAAAACCAAGATTTTACTTACTGACTATATAAAAACATGAATTTTCAGCACAGTTAAAAGTCAAGAATGTACTATGAAAATATCAAATCAAATAACCCAATGAGAAAATGAACAGCAAAATTTTAATGTTATTACTTAGAAATAAAATCAAGAGTTTACGAAAGTAACAAACACTGAAACAAATCTTTAACCAAAATTGCAATCTTGAAAAAATTTCTTTAAAAAACTCTGGGTGCAGAAATGGATTATTTTCATAATATATCAAAAACAAACCTATGTATTTGGGACCTTAAACTTCTTCATTAGATTTTAATTGAAATAGTTTCAGAATATTTATTTTCAATTTTCACTCTATTTTTAAAACAATTCCAAATCGTTTCATGGAAGTAGGTCTTAACAGCTAATTGTTGATAGAATTCAAAGAGATTTTTTCTTTAGTTGGTCTGTTACACTTGTAATTAAAAGAATGATAAAGACTACATTAATACTTTGATTGGTGTGTTTCTAAACCAATAAACTTTAATTATGCACATCTTTAAGTGAATTAACTAAAATTAAAAATTTTTACGAGTAGTATTTATATATTTCTGTTAATCAAACGTCTATAACTTGGAAGTTTAAATATACTTCTCGACCGAAGTTTTTTGGAAAGGTATAAGGTTTGATCTGTAGAAAAGTTGTCTTGTTTTAAGTACCTAATTAGTGTAAATTAGAAACTTGCCCCCCCCCCCATTTGGATATTGAAATGCAAAAAAGTAGAACCATAACTCAACTGGCTATAATTTTCTGATTGTTCTAAGCTTTATAAATTGCTACATATGTTAAACATAATAATTTCAGTGTGATAAAAAACTATAAGGTATCTTTGCTTTGTATTGTTTTGTAACAATTTTTTTTTTTTTTTTTTTTTTTTTGTATCCATTGTTTATTTTTTTCGTATATCAACATTCCATTACATGCATTAAAATTTTATATTATCTGTTTTTATCCCTTTAATGATCATTTAAAACATTTTATATTCTAATGTTGCAACATTTGAAATGAAAAATTTAAAGTCATTTGAAACATTCTATGATCTATTGCTGCTTCAATTGATATCAAATATTCTTCTCTTTCAGAATCCTTCATTTCATTTAAGTTGTGCTTCTTGCATTGGTAGTAAGACAGAAGAAATTGAGAAAATTTTGGCTGACCTAAATGTAAGTTGAATTTTAATTTCAATATAGCTATGAATCATAAAAAACGTTTTTTCTTCATGCAACTAGTAATACATTGCATTTCTTGGCCTGATAATAGTGTTAGCTCAAAAGAGTGCTCCCAGTGATTTATCAGATTAGAATTTTTAAAAATACTTAGATAAGCTCTAAAAGGAGTAAAGTACCTATTAGCGGTTTACATGAGACAAAAGGGACTTGCACATTAAAATCAACATCTAGTCATTGTAGAAACTCAGACTTTTCTTATCCATAACACTACTGTTAAAATCATATACTGTTGTACACCACTTTAAGCTTCAACTTTCATGGCTTCAACATTTTCTACCTTTGATAAAATTTTTAAAAATAAAGATTATCAAATGTATGTTATTTCTCTCACTAATTTTCTAAGTTATTAAAAATGATAAAACATCATTATTTCAATCTACTTTCAATAATAAAAAAATATGAAAGTTGCCTCAAAAGATTTAATAGATTCTTCAAGTGATGAAAAATTTTGCTGCACTAAGACAGGGCCATATACAGGAGAAGGGGGGGGGCTTTGGGTTCACCCCCCCCCCAAAAAAGTTCTTTTATATTTAAAAATTTCCAAAAAATATTGTTCCAAAACTCAAATGTCTTTCATATGTATAATAATTGCATGAACTGCTTTCATAATAGATACCCCGATAACTTGAACATTAGCGCAAATAGTGCAAAGCTCAGCTCAAAAGTTTTGAAACCCTCCCTGAAATTATTTTTTGGTTACGGCCCTGCGCTAAGAGGAATTGGCCAGTAACTTCCTATTATCCTTCTGCAATTCTACTTTTTTTTATCCATTGCAATTTTCTTGATCAATATGTTTTTGATTTACCTTTTTCGTTAATGTTTGTATTTAATATATTTAAATTATAATTAACCTTCATGAGATAACACTTGAAAAGTATGAATCTTGTATTGAACAGAAAGAAAACTCGCAGGGCCATACCTTAAGACTGAATTTTCCCTTGATAAACTTTCAAATCATTGCCTGCCAACTTTTTTTTTTTTTTTTTTCAAAACAGTTGCTTTGTCAATAATAAGATTAAACTGCTAACTAGTTTTTAATCCAATCCAAACTTTGAAAGGAAAGATGACAAATGGACTCATTAATAGTGTCCCATAATGTAATAAATAAAGTAATATAAATAATATAATCTTCTTCTCTGTTTTTACAGCCTAGGACAGGCCAAGACAGGGCTACTGAAACCCCCCCCCCCTGAAACTACCCCCATGTAGTTTAAATTTTGTTGTTACATTGTGACAGATAAAAAATAGTCAGTTCAAAACATGTATATCCTTCTTTAGCTTATATAAAAAAAATATTGATGCTAATGGCTTATTGCATCCCATAATTTAAAACCATGAGCTGGTACTGCAAAATGAGGCGCATCGGAACAGCTGGGTCAAACAAAACAAATCTTCTCAATCGTACAAAGAAATTCTCCATTGGGGTAATTTTCAGTAGCCTTTTTATTTTAGGAAGGTAATATCATGAGAAGTTCAGAAATAAATTTTGTCATTTTAGAAGCACAATTGGCTAATTATCAGGACTGCACATATAAAGCTAAATAACTCGGTTTTCAACATCCGCTAAACTTTGTATGTACAGACCTTTTCATGTTTTAAACCTATGGAAAGAATTTTTTTATTAGGCACTGGCCTTTACAAGTCTACAGTATTTAAATTTACAATTTGTTCAAACTGCATCGTAAAAAATGAAAAATGTCTCACAACATCAGAGATTTAAGATTTACTACATACATTCACTTGTGTGAAAAATAAAAGCTTTTGTTTAAAAGCTATTTTCTGCACTTTTTCTCCCCCTCTTCATCATTATTACTTGTTTTTGTCAACTATTTTAAAGATTGAATCATTACAAATAACAATTTTAATATTTGTTCCAACTCCCCCGTTTCTGCTCGGTAAATCAGAACCCCTTTCTGTGTACCTTGTAGAAAAAGGTGAATTGCAACACTGCTAAAAAATTATATAATGACGTGTTAAAATCTTTAATAACTTTTTTGATGTTTAAAGTTAAAAAGTGTTCGGATTCACCCCATTTTTACGGTATTCTGTTAGCAAAATATCGCCAACCACTGCTTCAGACTAACTTTCATTTTTCCTCCAGAGTACTGAAACATTTTAATGCATCACAGCAACTTTCTTTCTTTCTTTTTTTTTGGAAATATGTAGAAAATTAAGGACGTTCTAGGGGTCCCTAAACTGATTCACTAATTTCAGGACATTTTTTCAAGACCAGTGAAATGTTTGACTAAACAATTAATGCCATTTTATAACATTTTTTTGCTTAAAAAAAGTGATGATGATAACAAAATATGCTTTTGTACATTTTTCTTCAAATTTATATAAATGCTGATTTAACTCTGTTGATAGCACAAAAATTAATTTAAGCTTTATAAATCATTTCTTAACACGTTAGCTATCACGTCAGTCACTGGTTAGTGTGACTCAACTTTCCATTCAGGCCGAGTGAGTCATCAGTGACTGACAGTTTAAAATGAGATATGGAACCAAAAAAAAAAAGTCGTAAGTAAGTTTAGGATTGTATCATTAATGTACTAAAGTGTTATTCATCAAAAATTTTAATGGATTTTTTAAAATCGACTGTCCTTCCATAACTTTGCGCTTCATGTGACCTGGTATTTCACTTAGCTTATTTTATATCTTGGAAATCATTTTTCATAGTGTTCTTTACCATCATGTTTGGTCAAGGTTGCATAGAAACTACTTGTATGACGTAAATCTTTATAAGTGCATGTTGAAACTAACATGTTAAGCCCCCTTGTAAGTACTCGCCTTCCTAATGTGAATCTTTTTACGGAACCCATTATGTTTGTATTATAAATTTCAGAAAAGCAGTTAAAAATATCTTTCTAAATTTTTTTCTCCTCCTATTTTAGGTAGTTTTCCAGTTATTTCTCAATTCTCATTCCAAATGCAACCAGATATGGGTAACGAAAATTTGCTGCAAAAGTGGAAATAAATTATTCACATTTTCCCTCAAGTAATAATGTATGTAATGCAAAGTGTACATAAATATTTTTTAATTTTTATACATAAAATGATTGTATTGAATTACACACTTCTTTTAAGACAACAGATTTTCAACACAATTTTGGTTTTCTGAAAGGTAACAACAAACTTAAATATGTTTTATAAACATAAAAGTGCGTGTGACAAGATATTATATTTTACACAAAAAGGGAGAAGGAAAAAAGCGACAACAGTCGAACCTTGTTACTCTTGGATTCTCTTTTGTATACTTCAATTTTTAGATAACCTCAAAGGAAATAATCATATGCTGTTAAATCAGGTGACCGCCAAGGCTACTCACAGGACCCTCATATCCTATGATTTTGTTTCCAAACGTATTGGATAGAAATGTACGAGGCTGAAAGGATTCATGAGCTGAAGCCCCATCTTGCTGAAACCATCCTTGAGAAATCTCTTAACAAAACAAATTCTGATAAGATATTATATTTTACACAAAAAGGGAGAAGGAAAAAACCAACAACAGTCGAACCTTTTTACTCTTGGATTCTCTTTTGTATACTTCAATTTTTAGATAACCTCAAAGGAAATAATCATATGCTGTTAAATCAGGTGACCGCCAAGGCTACTCACAGGACCCTCATATCCTATGATTTTGTTTCCAAACGTATTGGATAGAAATGTACGAGGCTGAAAGGATTCATGAGCTGAAGCCCCATCTTGCTGAAACCATCCTTGAAAAATCTCTTAACAAAACAAACTCCTCTAAATAATCAGATAATGGTACTAATATAATGTCTCTATTTTTATCAGAATTTCAAGTATCATTGTAGATAAAAGGTTCAATTACTTCGTCATTCCATGTTCTACACCAAACATTTACAGATTAACGTATTTGTTGCCTGTTTTGTTATACGTTACGGGGATTTTCCAAAGACCAAAAATGACTTGTGAGTATTAACACTCCCTTATCTCGTAAGCTGACACTCATCAGTCCACAACATTTCATTCATAAACAATAGACCTTCATATTGTTCATTTGCTTTATTTACGTTGTTTTTTCACTTTAATCATATTGTATCACAAAGCTTATATGATAATTTTTCATAAAATAAGCATCATATACCAAAGTTTTTCTTTTCCATTTTATAACAATTATTTAGTGCTCATTAACTGTGTTGAAGGGTTTAAAATGTGATTTACCTTTAATTTCAATTCTTTATTCGTGTCAACAGAGGAAGAAAGTAATTTAAATCAAAAGAATCATAAAAAGTTTCATTTCCTTTTAAAATTTTACTAAAAAAAATCGATTTGCAATGCAGATTTTTGTAAGAATTATAACCTGAACTAAGATTTTTTAAATGCAATAAAATTTTGCTGGAAACATGCAACATAGGATATTTTTCTTTAAAAACAAAACCAAATGGTATTTTTAACGATATTTTTTATAGTTATCATTTTTTATGCTGATTTATATCAATATTTTTTTAAGAACTAAAAGTAGTGAAGCATTTAAAATATTTCTTCTTTTCCCTCATTTTTTTATGGTCAACAACTTTTACAAACATGAGTTGAACAATCATATTATTTCTAATAAAAGCAGAGGAATGTGGGGAAAAGTGAAATGGTGAAATATTTACTGTATTTAGCGCCACCTAGCTGGTGGTAGCACCCAATGTAGTACCTTTTGTAGTTTATTATAGTCAGGAGACAGTTCTCTGGAGATTAAAGCATATAACATTGCAAGCAAATTTCAAAAAAATATACTCATTTAGTAATATTTTGCAGTAAGTCAAAAAATATTTTTGTTACAATAAAATGATAAAGTTCTTGTTATTACAATTTTAAATATTAACTGAGACTAATTTTCATTGCAATATTTACTTGTTTAATTTTAAATATTTTGTACAATTAGTCAAATGCATGCAGTGCAAAGTGAAATAGTTTATTTTGCTTAATTATTCAATCATACATTAAATAACGTATTCATTTCTTCATCAAGTTATTCATATTCTTTCATTTATTCTTATTTTCTCATTTATTCACTATTTTATTCACTCATCCACTAGACCAAAAATATTTTTAATCATTAAATAGAAAATATAGAAAAATACTTTATTTTTCACTTTTCCCCATAAATAAAAAAAAGGGTGAAATTTTTCCACTTTTTTTTTTTCGCAAGTACAAATTTAGTGCCAAATATTTTAAAAAATGTTTCAGTGCAAGTTTTATTATGAAATACACTGTTCATTCTTCATGTACACTGTAATTTTTAAAACAAATTTCCAATTTGTTAATTTTGAAAAAAATAAGTTATCGTAACTATTTTACTTTGCCTCACATTCCCCTACAAAACCTTAATTTGACAGTTTCATTTTTTTAAAAACTGCATGCGTAATAAATTTAAGCCTTAATTATTTAATGCGAATAATTAATAAATTATTTGCATATTAACCTACAGGTTTCTTGCAAACTAAATTTTCAGCAAGTTTTTCGGAAATTATTTCTTTTTGTAAGAAGTCCTGCAAGGGTTTTGGAACAGTGATACTACCATCGAGATTTTGAAAGTTTTCAACAATAGCTATAAGTAAGCGTGGTATAGCACTTGCAGTTCCATTTACAGTGTGACAAAAGTTATCTTTTTTAGTCCTCGGTGAAACATATTTAATATTCAATCTCCGACTCTGATAATCTGTGCAGTTTGAGGCACTTGATATTTCCCCATATATTTTCTGATTTGGAATCCAAGTTTCCATATCAATTTTATGATATGCTGGTAATCCAAGATCACAAGGCGGCATTTCCATGATTTTGAAATGCAAACCAATTTCAGAAAATATTTCCTCTTGAATCTGAACAAATTCACTTAAAAGATCTTCGCTTTCATTCCCGACTTCATTTGCTGTGACACCAAACATTTCAACTTTGGTAAATTGATGAACCCTATTAATAAAAAAGACTCAATTTAATAACAATAAGTACATTTTAAAATTCTAGTTGTAATGTTAGATTAGTATTATGTTGTGCATAATTCCTAGGCAGCTATGAGCCAATTTCAAAAACCTTAAAAACTACTATTGCATAAAGCAGTGTAGAATCAGACTTCCATGAACTTCATGGAGAAATCAGACGCCTAGTTATCATATCCAGAGACTGCAGTTTCAACCTTTTTGAGGACTCATCGGTCTGGAATAGTGAAGAATCCAGCTGAAGGCAGATATCATCTCATTGAAGCTGTAGTCAGGGTCCGATCAAGCCAAAGTGGTGCCCAGGTCCTAGCTCAATTTGGTGCCCCACTCACAATAAAACCTGCACGTTATCAAAGTACAAGTTTCAAAAAAAAAGGTAGAAATAAATAAATTTACCCTCTTTTGGTGCCTTTAAAACTATGGTGCCCAGGTCCCCGTCACAGTCCTGTGCATTAATCAGGCCCTGGCTTTAGTGCCAACAAACTGGTAGGGAAAGTAAATGTAGCTCACGCGTGAGTATCCCCTGCATGTTGTGGCTTGACTCTAGGCTGTCTGGTATATTTCATGTGATGCAGTTCTGCCTTAGCCCTGGCTTAGGAGAGAACTCACTGCTAAATACCCGAACTTTGCCTTCAATTTACAAGTCAAACCGCACCATGCTGCGGATACTTGCTGGTGAGACAAATTTACTTTATCTTCCAGTTTGTTGGCACTCACAGCTTGAATGAGATGACATGTGCCTCCAGGTCAGTTATTCACTATTCCAGACGAATGAGTTTTAACAAAAACGAAATTGCAATTTCTGGATGTGATAACTGGGCTGTCTGGTATATTGCATGTAGCTCTGGGCCTTATCCCTGGCTTAGGAACAGCAACTTACTGCTAAATACTCCATGGATTTCCTCAGAAACAAAATTTCAGTTTGTTGAATGATAATGGTAATAACTTTATAAACATTACTCAAACCTGGATATTTTGGGTTTGAAAAAATAAAAATAATACAGAGATACCTAATACCCAGACATAAATATGTAAAACAGGAATATTGAAGGATAAGCGTTCTAAAGGACATAAATATTTCCTTGCAATTTCTTTCTCTGGAGATAAAAGGTAACTGTATATCAACGTAAGGCGAACAATTGTAACATCTGTAAGTTGCCATGCATACAGAAATTGCTAAAAATCACCAGATTGATCGAAAAAGTAATGCAGATCTTCATTAAATGCATAGAATTTGAAGGTCAGCATTTGGAGGATGTCAATTTTAAAACTAAGAGACTTGGAGTGTAACATAAATGGTAAACATTATTGTATTAAAGTGTAAATAAATGTTTCAATTGATTTTGTTTTTGCTATTTTATTCACACTTGAATTATGGGATTTACTTTTGCTGCACACTATATGTGCTACTGCAAATTAAACTAATACCTTTTTTTAAACAAAGTTTATTTCAAAATAATTTTTCAAAATATCTGTCATTGATAACACTGATGCTTTACAAGGCTTAAAACAATAATTGTTCCCATGAAAAAGAAGACATCTTCATTGTTAATCATACTTTTAAATTCAGATTATTTGGATCCATGCTAAAGGATAAATTACAAAAATCATATGAAAATAGGCACACGTAGTTCTGAACACACTTTTTATTACTACTGAAATAGGTTTATATAAATAATTATTGAGTATTTTTTCTATTTTAAAAGCATTCATTCACATCTAAAATGTATAAGTTTTTTTTTTTTTTTTTTAGAAAATGATCCCCAAAAGCTCATAACAAGAATTTTACATTTCTACTCAAACCAGTATTCTATTTAAAAAGGCATTTAAACAAGAATTAAGTTTTGTGAGCTTCAATAGTTTCAGTGCCAGAAGAATTTATCTCATAAAATGTAAAAGTAGCTCTACTTTCTCAGAAAAAGGTATTTTAAAAGGTAAAACTAAGTCTTAAAAAATAATCAAATTGATTACAGACATTAAAATTTAAAGATATTTTTGTTTAAGAATTCCATGTGATACATTGAGAAGAAGAAAAATGTATTTAAGATAATCAAGGTCCTATGTACTCTTATGTAATCATTTGCTGACCTTAGTAGCCTATTATTTAACATTTACGTTTTAGAAATTCTAAAAAAACTTAATTATTTGTAATTAGTTTTCATTACTTAATTACTCTACTAAACTTTTAGGCCAAGTTTTATTTATTTTTTTTTTATATAGACAAGAACTAGCAGCTGAGGCATTTGATCCGAAAATTTTGGGCTGATAACATCTTCTGAAACTGAAAAATTATTAAAAAAGAAAACTTATGGTTTTTAATTACAGGGATGAAAACAGCCCGAAGTCAAAAAAGAGGAAAAATTGCGAGACTTAAAAGTTTGAATATATATATATTTTTTACATTACGCGAATTTATATTGATACTATACTGACTTTTAAATATTAATAGATATTTTTTTTAATTATTTTTTTTTACTAGTATAAATGCTAACAAATGAATAAATAAAGTAAGCTTGCATTTATTTAAGATTTTAACAGAAGATATATCAATTCCATTTACCACTTTTCAATTTCCCATAGCCCACAAATCAGGGTAAATTCAACTTTATAATGTGACATCTAATACTGTAAAACTTCCATATAATTAAACACTTAAATACAAGGTGAGTTATTTGACACCATAGTTACAAAATGGCATTATCAGTATGGCTAACCTAGGAGAAACAATTTGAGGAACATTTTAAAATTTTGTGGAGCAGCTGGGTATATTTTATAAAAATCATTAAACAACTAAACCCAATCTAAAACTTTTTGAGTTTTGATGGTCATTTTAAGCACTAGCATAAAAATGATTATTTTTAAATTGATAATAAAGTTTCAAACACTGTCATGATTTAAAAATATAAGCATCTTTAATTTCCTATATTTACATGTCTTTCATTATAAAATAGCACAGTATAATTAAAATAAATTTCAATTTATTAAGATCTTCACGAGCTATATCTTTGGTAAGCCTGATAAGCATTAAAACTAGATTTAAAGAATGATGTTGGCTTAAATTAACTTGGATGGAATAGGATAAACATTTTTGAATGGGCGTGGTAGTCTTCTTAAAAAAATTAATTAAACAATAAGAAGGGTTGAAAATATTAGTCTAAAATAAGGTATTAATGTCTAAGCAGTAGAATGGCATTGCAGATAAAAATGAGAGTGTTACAGAAGCGGATGCAATCAGATTTCAAAAGCTACATCCAACGATAGCACCTACCCACAGCCACTCTCCAGCATTTCCCCCTCCACTCCTATTTCACCCTCTTCACCAACAGCAAAAAATTCCTCACTTCTTTCTGCTCAAAAAAGAACGTGTGCCTCAGGAAGAATCCTGATGGGAATATCAGGGCAGAAGGGAGGTGAGGATGTATTTGCCCTATTGCTAGAAAGTGGCTGTGAAATTGGCATGGCAAAACAATGAGCGTACAAGTCTTCGGCAAAAAATAAAATACATACAAGAAGGGTTGAAAATAATAGTATACAAAAAGTTATATAGGTTTGAGTGATAGGATGGCAGAGTAGACAAAAATGAGCAAGTGTTACGGAACCGGATGTTATCGGATTTCGAGATGCATCAACGCTGACGCTTTCTACGTCATTCTCGAGCCTTTTTCTCTCCCCACCCACGAAACGAAGTTCCTTTCTTCTTTCTACCTTAGAAAGAACACGTTAGTCAGCAAAAAATCCTGATGGGAAGAATCGCGATTGATCTCTTGAAAATTCTCGGCGGCCAAGAAATTAAATAATACAAAAAGCGGAAAATCGCGGATCCAGGGAAGATTTTCATCCCTGTAGTTATGATTTCAACGATTTTTGTATGAATATTTGAAGAGTTTTTACTTGGGGGGGGGGAGGTGGTCAAACTTCCTCATAGTTTCAGAAAATTTTACTTGAGTCCACTATCATCCCTGATTAGCAGACTTGCACCTCGTAATCTTATAAACAATAGAGGAATTTAATAGGGTAACAAGAAAACACCAAACAGCTCTTTATGGCATTTAAAGACTAGAGTTTTGTCCCTTTCTTGGGAGCATCAATCTGGAATAGCCAAAACATAGCTGGAGGTAGTAAGCTTCTGAGAGTTTTCACCTGCATTCTCTAGCTCTGTTACCACTATTCCAGACTGGTTGGCCTAAAGCAACATTCACACACGTTCGTACTGTGTGCAAGCAAAGTTTTTTTTCTAAAACCAGTTTTCGGCGTTGCCATGACAGCAAGCCGTATTGTACAGGACCCGTTAACATGACGAGAAGCTAGTAGATATCTGACGTCCATAGAGTTGGGAGTCGCATTTCATTGGTTTCCACGAGATGAGCGTGTGCTCTTTATTGGGTGAGAGTACTGACAGGGCCGGATTTAGGGGAGGGCAGGCAGGGCTACTGCCCCGGGGCCTCCACAACAAAGGGGCCCCCACAATAAAATGTTCACAAAATATCCTAACTTTCACAGGTCTGCAAATTTTACGTTTTTTCCCCCCAGACTTTTTTTTTTGTATTTCTACAAAGAATGTATTTCTAAATATCATATGAAAATAACCTTAAAAAGTACATAACTTTTAAAATGAAATGTATGTTTAGGTATAAATAAGAAACAGTAATTTTAAGTCTATAAATAATAATAATAATAATATAAAAAATAAATAGCAGTAACTTCAGGATGTATTTACTATTAAAGTGCTGAACGAAAAATATGATCTTTTCGAACCCTGATTAGGGGCCTCCACACTTCCAAATCCGGCCCTGAGTACTGACATGTGCTTTACTCACGTTCGCAATATTTTAATACTTCTCCCTTTTTGGAAAAGGTATGTCTGTCCGCTTACCATGGCAAACATTATGTGCAGACAATATCTGAATTACACTTAATTAAGGTGAAACTGCAATCTCTGTATGTTGTAAAGAGCTGTTTGGTATGTTTTTATATGCTTGTAACTATGCCTAAGTTTTGGCTAGCTGATGGTTACTTGTAGCTCTTAAATCAAGTTAGCCGACTTATGAAAAAAGAAAGGAAAAAAATCTATATATATAAAAATGGAGTTTGGTAAATTTGTTCCCTAAGATCTCAGAAACTACCCGGCAGATTTGGCTGAAACTTTCACCGTTTGTTCAGTTTGGTACTGGGAAGGTTTATAGATCAGTTCGAAAAACATCCGATTGATAGTTCCCTTTTTATTCTAATTTTTGTCCCAATATTCGCATAAATGCCTCAATGTGCGGGTGGAAAAAAACGTGCACATACTAACATTATATGTCCATCGAAAGCGTCAACTTTTCTGCTGAAGATAGCATCTGTTCGAAGTTTCTAAGTTGTATAAAAAACGAGTTATGAGCTTTTTTGTTCCCTGTTCGAAGACTTTCATCAACCCAAGTTATTATTTAGTGTGTCATCTCAACTCCCAAGAACTGTTGTATTGTTGAATATTTTTGCGTTTCGTCTGACTTTTTGAGGCTTTTCTTAAGTCAAATCTTAAAGTAACGTTTTTCTACAAATTTATCTAAAAATAAATGGATTTGGCTGATCATTTTAATTTTAAACGGAACTTATGTAATTAATGGTTTATTATTATTATTTATGCTGATTGGACACTTGCTCGCCAGAATTTTTTCAGAAAGATTTCAGTAGCTGATGCATTTGGCAGTTTTTTCCCACTGTCGCTGTTTTCGAGCCCAAAGACTATGTAATAATGTTTCTCAACTTTCACCATATAAACAAAATATCACCAATCAAAGATACTTTAAAAAAAAAAAAATACTGTGTAAAATAATTCAACAACTAAATTAAGCAAATCCATAAACCGCACAAAAACTTCCATTAATTTTTCTTTTTGCACGATTTCAAACAATCGCCAAATTTTACTACTTATTTTGGGAACATTTTGGATGAAACCGTTAAGCGCCATTTTTTTTTTGACCAAAAGTATCTCAGCATCTGGCAACAATATTTCCATAATAAAAATTAGTCAGGAGGGGGAGTATTATCGAAAGTGTCCCAAAATGATTCTTGCAAAGTTGATAAGATTTTTAACCGCACCAAGTGCCCACAAAAATTGAAATTTCCCAAAATAACTAAAGCAAGTGTAAGGGGAACACGGGCGGCTACATTTTTTAAAACAGTTAGTACATCAATAGCTATACAGAGAAGGTTTTAGATTTTTAAAAAAAAGTACTAACAGATAAATCTTTTTAAACATGTAAAGTTTAATTTCATATTTCGGAAATCCTTCAAATTTGTATATGCTTAAATGTTGTGCTTTCGTTTCTAATTGAATACTATTTTGTTCTTTATACTTATTGCTATTTTAGTTTATTGAGTAAGGAAGAAGCTCGATTTTTAATCACGTCAAAAAGGTTTGTTTTAAATTCTTTCGCTTAAAACTGAAAACAAGAGCAAGTAACGATTGTTTCTCATAATTATTACTGACCCAGGCAACGCCGGGTATTTTTGCTAGTTTAGTATATTTTTCAGAAAAAGAGTTAAAAAAGGTTGTAAATTAACTTAAACTTTCATGACACATACTCGTCGCAAGTTATTTAAAACATATTTATAAATATAATATTTCGAAGTATACTATACTCAATTTGAAGGTAAGTGCAAAATAGAATGAATATTACATTTCTCAAATATTTCCTGCATGATTAGGTTCTGGTCTTTCACAAATTTAATCAATGAAAATGTGATACTTAAAAAGACATTGTTTCTTTAATCATGGCCTCACTGAATACTTACGGGCTGTGGCAATCGCTGAAACCCATGGCAGTAAAGAGCGCTACAGGGCACCCCTGTTTCCATTACTTGCCATTGATTGGTGGATGCAGCAGTAGTTCCCAGTGGTGCCTCTTGCGTTCAAAATGGACGATGTCCCAATCAAAAATATAAACAAACTTTGAAACACTGATTATGATTGGTGGATGCATGAGCTCATTGAAACGTTGACATTGATGGGTGGATGTATGAGCTGCATCGGTTTAACACAGAAAAATAAAAAAATGTCAAGGCCTGTAAGCGTATTGAGTGGGGCCATGCTTTAATATTTAGTAAGTACAAATACCTGAAAATTCCTTTTTCTTTTTGATGCCTGTTAGCTTCTGCTCTATAGCATCTACTATAGGCACACAATTTTAAAGGTAGGTCCTCCTTTCTCCAAGTTTTCTCTGAAACATAAGACGCCAGAGCTATTTCAGAAGTCCCAGACAAACATAGATCTTTACTCCAGGTGTTGTCGATGAAATATATCTAAAATGATTTCAAAATTAATGGTGAATTTTATATTGAACATTTTTCACCAATTGCAAAAAAGGTCACAAAATTAGATTTGATTATAATAGAACCATACATTTCTTGAAATTTTCACTTGATTATATACCAACACATCACACAATAGTTGTTATAAATATTGACTATATTAATGCATGGCTGAAACAAGAAATATTTTGGAATCAACTGAAATACAAATAGCAGAGCAGAGAGCACATCATGACCTTAGGAAAAGGTCAGTGAACACTTTAAACCATTAGAAGAAACGGTCGAACTTGGACTTAATGAGATCCCAGATTTGACAAGGAAACCACAAATACAAGGTTGGCACAATGCTAAGTCTATGGGAAAATAACTTGCTTTTAATAATGAATTTAATTTTAATAATTAAAGACAACAGTCCCTAAAAATCTTCATTACAATGAGGTCAGGCATAACTCATTGCAAAGGTAGGGGAGAGGGATCAATAAGACTTTTTTTCTCGAAATTGAAATGTTTCAGGATATTTTTTTATATACTAGTAACAAGTTTTGAAAATTTTACTAGAGTGCTCAAATATTATTTTTTTTTAAATCAAGTGGTAGCTTCATCATATTCCGAAAGGGAATGAAATTTATTGTTTCCTCCATAATAGTAACCTTAACAGTAAAAAAAAATCGTAATAAATAAATAAAAAAGGTAATAATCTTGCTCTCTTGGCTACACTACCACGTCTCTCAATCTGTAGCTTCAGACGAAAGGAGAGAAAAAACAAACAATAATGCTAAGATACCACGAGAGAAACACTATGTTTTGTATCAGAATAATTTTATTATTATAGTCGCACCAAAACTTTACAATTTGAAGCTTTTTTTTCCCCCTCCAGTAATAGACCAAAAGTATGGTTTCCTTCTTGGGAAAATGCATTGATTTTTTTCGCATCAAAAGTAAAATTGACGCCCCCCCCCTAAAAGTGTCGCCTGGGGCGGACCGCCCCCTCCACCCCACCCTAGCTACACCACTGCCTGCACATTCTACAATGCATGGGAAAAACTGTAAATAGAAAAAAATGTTAGAGGAGACTCACCAAAAGAAAAAATTTGAAACGAAATTAGGTTTTTTAGATTTAAAAAAAAAAAATTCAGGGAACACAGTCCTCCCTCCCTTCCCCTTAAAAACAGTATTTTACCTAGTCGTGTATATAATGGTCGATGTTTTAGGCAAATTATAAAATACAAGACTAATTACATACTTTGCCTTGGCATTTAATAAAGACATTCTAGAGGATGACAAACGTTATTTAGGGAAGATATAAAGAAAGGTCATGATAATGCTATTGAATGACCCTGCATTTCTTAAAAATACAAATGTTATTCTTATAAAATGGTGAGAATGCTACTGAAATGAAAATTATTCAAAAAACAAAAGAAAAACAAAAGTTTTACGAAATAAAATCCATGGCCTTCTCATTTTATGAAAATTGAATTTTTATATAAAAAATTGACTTACTGCAACATGGCAATAACAGATCTACAATTCTTCTCAGCTGGGGCCAAAAACTTAAAACTACCTCAATTCTTGCCCGTCTTCCTTCAAGTTTTTATCCATATTCAACAACAACCTCCCCCTCTCCACACACACAAATAGGGTGAATTTCCCAATACCTCCTCCAGAAGTTGCCACCTAGAGCAATGGGCAACTTGCTCTTCACTAGATACCACACTGTAATATAGTAATGAATCATATTTCAAACTGAAAAAATCAACATGTTCGAAACAAATCGGAGTTGTTTTTTATAAATTGCTCGATTCTTATGATCTTACTTGAACAGAATGATTTGGCAATGTGTGAAATATGAATTGTGTCATGCATTTTAGGCATTATGTATACAATGCCCAGTAGACATCATAGATTGTTGGATTTCAAACTTTTTCAGTAACATACATAACAAAACACATTGTAAAATTTTGCCATAATCTCAACATTACATCTCGGTTAAAAGTCCTCCTAGTGGATCATATAAATCTCTGATCATTTGAAAGTTAAAAAAAAACTATTCAAAAAGATTAATACATCCTCATTAATAAGAAACACAATAAACTTACTTGTGAATGTTTTCCTTCAGTTTGCATGCCACACTGCTCAAAATTTTCTTTTGTTATAATATCAGGAACAGATATCATTTTAAACCCTTTTTTAATTAATTTTGAAAGAGTGAAACGTATCAAAGCTTGTTCTAATGAAGACAAATCACTTTTCAAAAAATAACTTTTATTACCACTCATATGACCTAGAAATTTAGTTCTGAGCACGTTCAGACGTTTAGTCAAACTATCGAAACTTGCAGGAAAGTAGGAAAAATCTGGCTTCTTCCCAACTTTCTTAATTACTATAGGTTCTTCTGACTTATTCAATAAAACTTGGGGATGCGTGTGATTTGGAAACCATATGAGTTGGGGGGCAAGATTTTTTTTTATTGTAGCAGATAATTCTGCATCGTGTCGCTGATTGTAAAGTTCATTTAATTGCTCTAAAACTTTAATCATATTGCAATGTGCTTTTCTTAGTGTGATATTTTCAGCAAGTTGATGAAAATTCTTCGGATTACATAGATAATCCCAGTCAAATGCCGCATCTGAAAATTTTGGTAAATTAGAATACCTACGCAAATGGAGAACTCGAGACGAAAATAAAAGCTTCATACTCGATAAATCAATAGTTATCCTTCTATCCTTCCCAATTTAACATCGGATCGTAAAGAGAATATTAACGTGTATGAAAATATCCTTCACCGCACAGAATATTCAAGTGTATCCAATTTTGTAAACAAACATTTCTAACAGCTACAGTTACAGCAAAAACTAGAATTTAAAAAACGGCAAGTTATGAATGGCACAGTCGACAAACAGAACAACGTGATTGCAAGATAGATAGCTTTATACTACAGTCACGTGGACGTCTTGAACCAGCACATTGTCCCACAGAAAGATATCATTTTAACTTCAGCAAAGTGCGGCAAACTCTCGATCAGGGCCATAGCCAGTACAGCAGGAAGTAGGGACACTCTAATAGTCAAGATAATTAAACTTTTGAAAAAATAAATGAAAAAAAAATTTTTTTTTCAATTCGACAGATAGGCTTCAGTTTAACAGAAAAAAAAATCGATAATTAACAATCATGAAAATCACAGCTAAGTGGAGAAAAGTACACGGGCCGCATAAATATATTTTTGATACAAAAAAGGTGGAAATAACATTGAGAGAGATTTAAAATATTGTTATCTGATAAATAGCCACACTGAGTATTTGAATATAACTATGAAAGTAAACCAAAACTTATTCTAAAGATTCAATAGGCAAGATATTTAAAATAAAATTAAGTGCAAAGAGGAAGACCTAAGGTATTATTTAAAAGTAACATAATGATCCAAAATGTTTAGAGTTTTTTACTGGAGCCGCGTCTATTTCAAACGAACAAAAACATGAGTGTAGAAATGGAAGGTGTGATAACACTGGAGTTTCGGCTTTTGTGATTCCGTGTTGCTTGCTTATATTTAGGTTGAGCTAGAGGCTAGAGTTCCAACAAATTAATGAATGCGATTAATATATTTTCACAGCAATTTTGGCCTTGAAAAGGGCCTTTGTTTGATAGAAAAATCATAGACTAATTATAGGAGATAATAATAAGATCTTATTCATAGTCTATGAGAAAAATCAAACTCCGAATCCATTAATAGATAAGACGCAAAACTCAATCTTCACCGTGGCCTAAAAACTAAATCAGAGAAAGCTTTGTGATTTCTAATTTTCATCTTTTGCCATCTCATATTCAGGGACTGATTTACGGCGGGGCATTTGGGGCCCGGGGCACCAAAGGAGAGGGGGCACCAAATTTCTGTCATCATTTTTTTTTTTTTTTTTTTGAGCAAAAAGACAGAAAAAAAACTCCAAAACAGTTTTATGATAGACAATGTGAAGAAGTCATATTAGACTCTAAGCAAAGTTTCAAGGTTTCCTGTTTTTATGTAATCTGAGATAATTTGATTACAAAACTAAAATTCAGAATGTCAGCCTATGATGGCATATTAAAGAAATTTTCTTGCTTGTTTGAATGCGACAAGCAAAATATTCGAGAAAGTGCAAAAGATCTTTAAAAATCTTACTCCTGTGATTTGGAGGAATCTTTACCTTATGAATTTATTCATATTATTAGTTCAATAATCGGAAAAGAAAGTTCAGTCACCGAAAAATTGAAAAAAAATCCATAAACCTAGTAAATGGATATACTTTGTCCAACGTCGATACAGCCCTGAAATAGTTTTTAGCTTTTCCAATCTCCAATTGTAGTGGAGAGCGATCGTTTTCGCTATCGAAGAGAATTAAGTGTCCTTTGCGTACTCTCATTTTTGATAGTAAATTAGGTTCATTAGCTCTATTATCAATAGAAGGTTGACCGCAAAACTTGGTTATAAGGACATTATAGAAGAATTTACTACAATAAAACAAAGGAACACAGAAAGCACATTTTGATTTACCTTAACCATCATAGTTTCTTCATCTGCGACTGTAAAACATTTTCTTACATGAAAATCAGGAATTTATTTTAGAGTTTTCTTTCTATCAAAATAATATCCAAAAATTACATTCATATTTTTTTTTTGGGGGGGGGGGCACCATATTTGTCAGTGCCCCGGGGCACCCAAGTGTGTAAATCGGTCCCTGCTCATATTTGTTAACGAATTTAAATGTTTGTAATTAACTTAAGCAAAATTTTTGAAAGAAGCGAAGTCTGCTCGCAAGCGCAGTTGAAATAGCAAATTTGCGATATGCGCGATTTAACGTCGAGTTGCGGGCAGGTATACGGCAGTCTTTCCAAAAATGTGTTTTCGAGATGTTTGAAAAAACGTTCCGTTAATTCAGGAAAAAGTAGGAGAAAAAAAGTCCTAGGTTTTTACAGTATTTCACAATTGATCCATAAGCACACAAATTAAAAAATGTAGAGATAAAGAATTAGCAATATTGGGAGATATGAGAAGGGAGGGGCAGTGGTATAAAAGAGGGGGTGGTTTCCTTTGAATCTCAAAATTAAGTTGCAATTATTAAATTTAAAGTTATTCCATTTAGAATACTTTTCTATCATCTATTCAATTTAAAGTATGTAATACTGCGTATCTAAAATTAAAACCAAATTATCTTTGCGCGCTGCCTCATTTTACGGATCCAAGTGTCAGAGTTGGCTGACTTTAGGCAGGAGTAAAATGAAGGGATAAAGTTCGAGAACAAAGCGAAAAAATACAAAGCGACTGCGGCCCCAGTTAAAAACAACTTTTTACATTTTGGACTGATATCATACTTTAAAGTGATGTGTTAGGTCTTTATTTATTTAATTTTTTTTTCACTTTATTTATTTTAAATATCATACCTCGAAATCACTCGATAAAGTTTTATTTTTTAATTTTTTTTACCTTTCGTTTTTTGCATTCAAACACTTAGAACAACTTGCGTGACTATTCATTGCATTATTTTAAACCTTTCCCACTGTATTTTATTATTTTTCTATTTAAAACATATTTCGGTTACCCATGTAGCTCTGCTTTTGTCTTTTTTACTCCATGTAGCTTGTCTCTCTGTGTAGCTCTGCTTTTCGTGATGATATTTTATTTTAAATATTCGCAACTCCAACAAACTATAGGGGACGCTACAATCACGGTCGATTGGCGGATGAAAGAAGTAAAACAAACGCATGCCGTAACTTATAACTTGCTTTGACGCTTAGTGAATGACAGTAATTTTTCATCGTGTTTGTAGGAAGCTTTCTTTTCTATTCTTCTGAAATTACATTACACCACAAACTGTCTGAAGCCTGTAATTTACCCCAAAGAAAACACGTGGAATGGAATGTTTTAACCTTTTCTTTAGTATTATTAATCATCGCAAGGTAGCGTATTCGCGAGCTCTGGAGTTGCGAATTAGAAGTATAGTGCCTAGAAAGAGTAGTGTACTGACCACCACTGTTTTCCCCGCGATTCTTGAGGACGAAATTAAGGAATTCCGCTAGAGGACACGGAGGGAGCACGTTACTTTTGACGGAGTTCACATTAGTTGTTGCGGGATTTAGTTATAACTCGGTTATGCGTTAATGGTTTTTTTTCCGCATTTCGTTAAAAAATTATGAAAGAGTTTTAAAATACTTTAATGGAAACATCAAAGTCGAATATTAAGAGAAAACGAGCTGATGTGTGCATCACATGACTGCCTTTCACACCAATTTAAAGTTATTGGCACCCCATTATTGACAATATTTATGTGTAAATTAATCAAATCCATAAACAGCACAAGTTTGCGCACAATTTCAAACGCTATTGCCAAACTTAACTACTTATTTTGGAAACATTTCGGATAGCATTATTTCATGGTCACCAGAAGTATCTCAGTATTTGGGGAGGGGCAAGCTTGGGGGGACAGGAACCGTTTCTAGAAACAATAACTCCAATGCGTAGGGCCCTGTCGCAACTCGTGATTGTGAAACACATAATTTGAATTCAAAATGTCTAAATTCAAATTAATTTAATTTATTTTTAAATTTGTTTCTTATGCTATCGGACCTGTAATGAAGATTTTTGGACTTAATCATGAAGGAGATCTTCAGAGGGAGATGTTATTTGAAAACGCTGATATCACCATTCTAATAGAGACTTTAGAGAATGTTTCTCTTTCCGAAATGAGAAGTTTTTTGTACTATTGTCCTCATTTAAATGGGATCTTAAAAATAAAAATAAAAAAACTGCTGTGCTTACTTTGATTTTAATGGTATTTTTACTCTGAACTTTTTTGGTATTTTAATCAGGATTGTTTACGTTGTTAAGAAACAGTTGATTTCCTTCATGTGGGGGATTTTAAAGGTTTGATGTTCTCACTCAAAAGGGACATTTTTAGAATCTGGATTTGTAGTGACTGTTAACCCTATTTTGAGACCCTTTCTCCGGTAAGAAAGCTATACAATAATTTAGATAGCAGGTGTAGTGCTGGACACCATTTGACGGGCATGGGGATTATAAGGGAAATGGTTGACTTTATTTAAGAATTGTTGACCTCACTCGAATTGGAATTTTTTAGAATTACCTAAACTAACTTCTTTACAACTCCTGAACGGTTTCCTGATTTATGTTGTGTGATTTTTTTTTTTTTTTTGGGTGTCGTCCCAGTTTCGCCGACATTTCATTTACCCTCCCCCCTCCTTCCCTTGATTTTAAGTTTTCATCATATATTTTGATATATTAAAGTGGGGAGGCCATTTTAAATGTCGGCGAAACTGCATGGGGAGAAACCATTTTTTGGTAACTATTTGACCATTAACCCTGTGTTGACCATTACCTTGAATCGACTGAAAAAACTACATCAAAGTGAGCGAAGCCGCGGGTAAAAGCTAGTACTATATAATTTATAAACAGCAAGGTTTCCTTCTTATACATTTTTTTTTTTAAATTTAGAGGAAGAGTCATGTTTGAACCCTTCTCGATATCAACTCACATTTAATGTCTCAAAAAAATTATACGTAATCCCTGGGCTCGACTTACTAAAAGTGAGGTCCAAGGCCCACACTGCTTTGGAGTCCCCTGTGCTTCAGGGATGCATTTTACCAGAAGTGAATGCCTATGAGAAATAGTTGAATCCCGAGTTAAAACCAGCTTTACCTGAAAAGGGAATTTATTTTTCCTGAAAAACAGACCTGGTACGCCGTTCCGGCATCAATTCACCCTGTACTACGCATCGGTTAACCATATCAATTAAATTTTACGATAAAGATTAAAAAAGTATCACTTTTTACAGAAGAAATAATTTGTTAACTAATGTAAACAAAGTTTTCCCCGGTTATACTACAGCGCTCTCTTGTGTGCAAGTCGGCGTCTTTGATCTTTTGAGAAATGACTGAGCCTGATAAGACGCGCATCGAGTGAAGCCTTAGTACAGTTAACTGATATATGTTTTCAATTAAAAAAAATGTTTAAAACTTTCATCTCGGAGGCCCTTAATTATAAAATCTTTGTAATTAATAATTTAGATTTGCTAAATAAATCTTTTAAATCGCATGCTCTTATAAAAGTTTTGCAGAAATAATAATTTTTGTTCCTTTCATTTAATTTGGTCATTTATTATTAGTATTTTAATGATTCAAAACTTCGAAGGTTTTTGTGTGTGTGTGTGCTCTGCTATCGAAGAGAACGCCGATCTGGTTTGCTGACACATGAAATTTGGTACACATAAGTACCTCAATGGGAGAGGTGCTGATAATTTTTTTACTACCTATCATTTCAAAGGGGTGAAGCAACATAATAATTTTATTGTCGTCGTTTCTTTAACAGCTGGCAGTAATGACATATTTTATTTCCTATGATACAAGGAGCTCCCTTGTTGATTTTCAGCCGTAATATTATTTTTTAGCACAAATTTGAATTAAAAGGATAACTAAAGTTAAAGCTGTACTTTATTAGATTCACACTAATCATTAAAATAGCTCATTGTTTGCACAATTAACAAAATTACTAGAATTTACCTCTATCTTCAAACACTAAAAGTTCTCCCCCCCCCCCATGAACAAGGGTTTTTTTTCCCCCGAGTAAGATAATTGGAACTGAGCTAGGCCATTGTTTATGGTTACTTCTAGTAGGTAACTTTCATGTAAGAGCGATTAAAAAAAATTTTTTTTTGAATAAAATATTTTCCTATTTCAAAAGTTACACATTCTGTAGCTGCTTAATTTATAATTAATGTGCAACATGGTCATGGTCCCAAGTTAGGCAATTAAGTGTCTTTCTTTTTTTTTTATTTTTAATTTTGATTCAAGACATACTGAACTCGGGGTTTTATTGTACTTGGTGTATGATACCTCATTTTTAAAATTTCAAACAAGTAACCAATATGTATTCTGCCATGGAAAGGTTTGGAAGTTTGAGTACATGTCATTTTTAACGTATAATAAACTATATTTAGTAATTTGTTTCTCTTGTTTTTCACTTGTCTTAAGAGCAATTTTCCTTATCATAAGTTTATAGAAATACAGTGAAGCACCGTTTATACGTTTCTGAAGGGACTTTATAAAAAAAAAACGTATAGCAAGATACATTAATATGTATTAAAACTCTGCAGGGACCAAATTAAACGTATAAAAGAGAAACGTATAAATGGTGCTTCACTGTATTTAATTGTAAAATTCTAAACACATTTTTTAACCGCAATTGTATTTGATTAGTAGCATGCAAATGTTGTAGATTATTATATCTCTATTGCTCTTTGACAAAACATAATTATAATATGCACATCATTTTAAAAAAATGTATACACTATTTAGAAATAAGTGTTTTCTCTTGCAATGCTGCTGCTTCACTCAAAACTTAGAATAAGGTAGCATAACTTTGCTTGTTGTTTTTAAAAGATCTTTACAATGCTGGGCACATAATGATTCAAACACAATAGAGTACGGGTTTAAATATTTATTTTTTGAATATGAGACATAATCAAAAACTGTTAATGAAAAGATGGAGTAAACTCATGTGATATGCATGCATAAAGATCAAATTCCATCAGCACAAAGTCTCAATTTCATACAATAAATAAGTAACAATGTTGGTAACATTTTGATTCATTTTTGAGAAATTATTACATTAATATACACAGCACCTATCCTATAATAGAAATAATTCTCAATATCTTCAGACTTATAAATGCAAAGAATAACCAGGTTTTCAGAAACTATTGCCGGATCCTTTTGGCATCAATGGACTTTTAAAAACTTGCTGCAAATTATTTTCTATTTTAGCTTTTTAACTGTAAAACACATTACTTTTTATGCATTCATTTTCATCTTTTAAAAACATTCCACTGTATTTTTAGTTTATACATTTTAAAAAATTACGCTCCTGACAAGTTTTTGTACTAAGTTTCTACTAACCGTGATTTCCGACATCCGAGGCAGTAGAGGTACCAATTAGCTTGGTTAATCGAGGTTCTACTATACTGTCGATCCTGCTCAATTGGATAATGGGTAAGCAAATACCCTGCTTATACAAATAAAAACTCCTAAAACCAAATATTTCCCTATTGGACGCAACATCAAAGATCTCTGCTTAATCAAAAAATTTCAAATCGGCTTTTGCAAAAATTTTTGCTGAGAAATTTTTTGGATAAATTAGAAATGAATGAAGTAAGAACAATTATTGACATGAAAGTATAAAATATATTTGATTAAACAAGCCTGACAGTATATATACCCTGACAGTAGATATACACCTAAACATGTTTTTATGCGTTGGATAGGGACATAAAAAAAGTCATGTATAAAATAACCCAAAATGTTACATAGAAATGAAATCAAAATAAACAAAGTGATGATAATTTTGACGACTCCTGAAAAATGTCCTGAATAAGGAAATTTTTTGGAGGTCACAGTAACTTCTCATCGGGATGTCCCTGTCGTCACTTGGAGATACTATCTTCTATTCGATGAGCCATTCAGCTCATATATTGAAAGAGGACTGCATACTTATACGCCTAGCCTCTGTAGATGCTACCTTGCATTTATTTTATAAATTTTCATATGTAGTAAACTCTCCATTATCCGTGGAATTGGGTGACAATGTCTCCGCAGATAATAAAAATCTCGAATAAACAGCTAAAATGAGGGACAATTATGGTACAAGTTGTCCTTCCTCAAAATCTTGGCTGTATTATGCATAATAAAATTTTCAAACAGTGAAATATATAGAACATGTCTATATATGATAAATAAAGGACAAAAAAGGAAAAACATAAATAAAACAAAAGCAACAAGAGTTTAAATTTACAAATTTTTACAAAGGAAACATCCATTGACATTTGCTTTTTACTGCGAAAATACATGTTCTTGATTGTTGACTGCCTCACGGATAATCAGGAGTTTACTGTACTGCACAAAAACAGGTTTGGGTGTATAATGGTATAATTGATAAATAATATTAATTCCCCCTAAATTAAAATCCTGCCTAAGCCAATGATAGTATGGAGCATACAAACAATTTTGAATGTAAGGATAAACAAATTAACCTAAAAAAAATTACAGATGTAAAATGCTATACACAATAATCAGTTTGCCATGGCAATGCATTGGCTGGCTTGAGAAAATGCTCGGCCAAAATATCCCGACAACATATGGCACTCATTGGGCCTCTTCGCATCTCAGGCTCCAGATCGTCTAACGAGTCTGCATATGATGCTTTAGATATGTCTTTATCATTAATGGAAAGCCATTTATCATTTTTCCCAATAAAATTATGCAGAACGCAAGCAGCTTTTACGATCAACGTTGCTTTCGTAGGTTGACTGCCAATTGTAGTATGGAAGACTCTGAATTTGGAAGCCAATCTTCCGAAAGCACACTCGACACTTTTTCTTGCTCGTGATAAACGAGCATTGAAAATTCTCTTGCTGTTGTTTATTCCTCTAGAAGGGTATGGGCGCATAATATTTTTCGCTAATGGAAAAGCCTGATCTGCCACAACGTAATGAGGAAAATTTTCAGTTTCCCCTGGCAGACTGACTGGTCGTGGAAGGTTAAGTGTTCCGGCCCGCAACCTTTTTCCAAATGCAGAAGTGCGGAACACTGCGCCATCACTATTCCGGCCAAAATCTCCCACACTTATAATTAGGAAAAACCCATCCGCATCAACCACAGCCAGAAGAACAATGGAAAAGTATCCATTATAATTTATGTATGCTGATGCAGATTTGCTGGGTTTTGCAATTCTTATATGCTTCCCGTCCAGGCTGCCGATGCAGTTGGGCATCTGCCACCGCGACTTATATCGGGCAGCGCATCTCTTCCAATCCTCTCTTGAGGGCACTGGCATGTATTTTGGTTGCAAGACCATCCACAGTATTCGACAAGTATGATATACTATATTTCTTATCGTTGATGGCCCACGCAAAAATGTAAAGCTCATTGCTTTAAAATTAGTCCCAGTAGCAAGGAACCTGTAAAAAAATTACAAAATCAGATAATGATAGGCAATGTCACATAGAAAAACTTATATTAAAGATAGCACTTGGTGGTGCGTAAACATATAAGGATCAATATCCTGAGATATTCTTAGAAAATGAGATTGATATAATCTGATTCAGAAAGTAGAGGGTTTGATTTTGGAAAAAAAGAATTACAGAACATCATCTCTCGGCAAATGATGATGAGATAGATGTCAGTAGTGGGAGACGGGGCATGTTACTTATCAGTTTTAAGTTATTAAAATATTTATTGATAAATGTTATCCAATATTATTCCCGCATAGAACGTCCAATAAAGTATAATAATACCGATTTAACAAACAATATGGTATACTTGGGAGTGTCAGTGCGACACCATTGCAGCTGAACAATATAAATGATAAAGAATTTGCGACAAATGGTACTCTGTAGTTTTGTTAGCCAGCATTGTTTTTAGCTTTAACAAAAGATAAGTCTGCTCATTGAAGAACGTTTTTGCACCCTGAGTGCCTTTGGTTCAAGTTTGTCCAGATAAACGAGGTTGCACAGCACATGTAAGGAGCATTATGAACTTTTAATTCAAACTTTATTATGTTTTACAGGGGGGTCATGGTGCAGACTGCACCATTAAGATTTTTAGGAGGGGGGGGGGGGATGTTTAAGGGCTATTTTGCGTTATTTAGAGAGGTGGACATTGGGCATCCTTGCGTTTAATGTGTGGTTGATTACAACAAGTACTAAAAAAATTTCAAATTCTTTTATGACATGTATTTTTTTATTTTATATTCTAAAATAATGCTGGGCAAACTAAATAGAAAGGGCAAGGGGTTTGTTGCGGATTAAGTTACGAAACCCAACTACTATGCATCTTCATAGCAACAATACATCTCTTTTTATGAAAAGCCCAAGTCATAATAATCTCCTAATGAGAAGCAAGATTAAATGCAGTGAATGCTTCGTATTGACAGCCTATTCAACGGTTCCTCTATCGCTGATTTCCTAAAATCTGTTTCTCAGAGCCAGGAAGACTTAAAATCACATTATGGTAATTTTACAGGAGAGGGGAGGGGGACTTTTTCCTGGCATGCTAAAGATGAGACACACACTCTTTTTCCCTGATAAATGATTGAAAAGAATTTATTCTTAAGAAGTATGTTCACATGACTTGATGCGGAATAAGCTTCTATATACACTGCACTAATAAACAGAGAATAAATGTTTGGACTTACGTCAGTCTGGCTCTGAGGTACAGAAATATGCTTTTTGTCCATAAAGAAAAGGCTTTCCGAAATTGCCGAGAAATTTACAGAAAATTTAAAATACAAAGAAAAATCTGTTTACAAACTTCAACATTCAAGTTAATTTTAACTCGAAGTGCACTTATCTTTGTTTTGTTTCTTTATTTTCCCCCCAATGGGACGGGTTTAACCCTAAAAAGTTCTCTTCGAACACTGACCTGGGAAGATCGATAAGGGTGCGGATAAATCTAGGATACAGCACTTCTTATAGCATGTCTAATTAGTTCTTTGACTCCATTTTGAGAGATCGTGATAAAGTAGTCTTTAAACTTCTGACATACAAAGCATCACAATAAACATGCAATTTATGTCATTGAATTGTAAACTACAGAGAGTTTCGTAAATGTTAAATCATTATTATCTTTTTTGTGAGCATCATTATACTTTCTCTCGAATCTCGACGCATCACAGTAGAAAAAAACGGTATTTTAAACATAATGTGACCAGATTTTTCAAGCTAAGAATCAGGACACATGAAGGGGGGGGGGGGGTAGAGTAGTTTTTTTCCACAGACTTCATATTTTACGTACCAGAAAAATGCCAAGAAATAACTCAAATGTACCAATAAAGAACTCAAGTTGAAAATAATTAAATAGTATTGATGTAAAGAATATTGCATCACACAACAAATTTATTAATCAAAATTGTTATTTTTAGGTAGTTCAGCATATTAAACATTAAAGAATAACATTTTACATGGCGTTCTTACGTTTACTGACAGCAAAAAATCGAAAAAGCGTTTAAAAAATCTAGATTGTATGTTATATTTCTTGTGTGACGGAATTTAAACAAAAAAGGGACTTTTTCAACAAAGCGGGACACTTTGGCGGGACATTCCCGCAGCGGGACAGTAAGACAAAAAGCGGGACTGTCCCGCCAAAAGCGGACGTCTGGTCACATTATTTAAACGTTTCTTCTAATGTCACATTTGTAGAATGGACTTTTTACAGGTGTAAAGTGCAATCAAGTATTTTATTTAGCAAGTATTCAAAATGTGATACATAATATTAACTTACCTTACCAGGAAACATCACGATCAAGGAAATTCAAAAAAATTCCAAATTGGTGGCATTCGAAAGAGCATTGGAAAACATGTTTATGGCACTGAAACTACGTGCCCTCGTGACCACGTTATCGAAATATGATGTCTTAAAAATTGCCGAAATTTTTAGTAAAGTCGCCAAATTTAGCGAGTTTTGCTCAGAAATGGAAGGTACGGCGCGAATTCAACATCTGCATCTGACAAGACATTTCACTTCCATATTTGGTCACCACCAAAGCGCGTGAGAAATAGCGCATTAATTCTTTACTCGGGGTGACTACAATGGCTCGGGGTGTCGTGGCACAGACTGCGGCATTGAAATTTTCAGGGGCTTGTGTTCCGGAATATTAACGTGCAACTGTATAGGGGAAAACGCCACAGCCCGAAATATTTGTTTTATTTTCTTGTAAAAACAATGGAATTTTTTGTTATTCTTAAGACTGTCTGTTAAAAAACTGATGTTTAAAACTTTTATGCTTCTGCGGGTGAAATATTTCCACTGAAAGAGTTTATTCGATGATGAAACTGTTTAAAAAAAAATATGATAACCGTAGAGAAACGGTAAACACACTTTAAAGTAAAGTAAGACAAAACAACGTTAGAAGAAGCACAAATTTGTAAATTACAGCAGACACGTGTTTAAGCTCATTATTTTTTGCATTGAAAAAGGCGTTCCCTGTAACGCCGAAACACGTGTCTGCTGTAATTTACAAAGTTGTGCTTCTTCTAACGTTGTTTTGTCTTACTTTACTGTTCAACACAAAGGTATTTATTTATCACACTTTAAAGTCTCTTTTTTTTTTTTTTTTTTTTTTGAAAAGTCGTAAATCTGAAGTCTTCAACAGTATCTAAATACGAAGAAAACGACATTTTTAAAGATTTCAAACCATGTTCTCAAATTAAAAAAAAACGATTTCTGTCAGTTATTTCCAGTGTGTTTTTCGTTATGTGTATCGTTTTCAAGTTATGTGTAAACCCTCTAACAAGTCAAATAAAAAAAAAAAAAAAACTGTATTAATTTTTATTTTGCTCGTATTTGAATTCCCTTTTAACGTGAAACATGATTGGTAAAAGTGACTTCAGTATTTTTAAAAATGACTAAATAACATGCAATATGATGTGCATTTACGTTATAACGACTTTCAATTGCAGTGACAGACTTTTTCGAACTACAGGGGTTGTTGTAATGAACGTCGACTATAAAATTTTTGATAAGAATCTGTTATGAAGTAATTTCTGACATCGTTAGTTTTGCTGTGCAAATTTTTGACGTTTACTATCCGTTGTTTTCTTTTTTTTAATTATTATTTTTTTCGATTTTAAATTAAAAATTAAACATTTTCGCTAGCAGTGGTCAGACAATAAAACTTCATGAATGATAATAACTTTTGAAAAAATAAATAAGAGCTGGGATACTACAATCCATGATCATGTTCTTTCAACATCAAAAACTATCCATTTTATTTTCAATATATAAGCTTTGATAAGCATGTTTTTTTTACTTATTCATATTAATTCTCGTACATAATTATTAATTACTTACAACACATTTCATTACAAGAGTACAAACTTAAATTAGTTAAGTAAAACACACTTGAAATGCACTTAAATTCTAAAATGCATTATTATCACGATTACAAAGTTAAATCCTACGTTCAATTTCGTTACAAAGTTGTAGCTCCTCTGGATAAAGCTCTCTAGTTTCCATTTCACAGGCTTCATAGTTACTTTTTAATTTTACACACACAAGTAAAGGGTTAATTCGAAACATCGTTTACGCACTTTGCAGATGACCAGGAATGGAAATGAGAGTCCTGCTAGACGCAGGCGATGAAATCACGTGGTATTTTCCATTTCTTGCCAAGTCTTTAAATTTGGCGAATTTTCGTAAGATTTCGACAGACTTTGACCCCCCATATCTCAAAAACAAAAGGACGAGGGCACACAATATTTGGGTCAAATTTTTTTCTAAAGATACTCTTTCGAATGCGACCATTTTAAACTTTTTTCATGATTACTGAACTCGTGATGTTTCCTGGTTAGGGTAATTAAAAAGCGCTCTTCCACAGGGACTGCTAAACGGAATTTGGTGTCCTTTTTCCTTAAAGATTCCGAAACTAAACTTAAAAGCAGATGAAAGGTTTTGCGTTCCATCCTATAATAGGTTTGGAACTTTCGGTCGTCGTTTAAATATTTATGTACGACCACAAAAGTACCATGAATAGGTTGTTGGGCATGATACGGATGAACCCAGTACTTCCTTCGTCGTTTTACCCTTCGTTTTTCTTCTTCCTCAGCAGCAAGTAACAATAATAAAGCTTCTTCATCGGATGAATCGCTATCCCACCCGCTAAACGACGCCATGTTTGTTGTTGACAACTGATAAATGTAGTACTGCGCATGCGCGCGCGATACCTTCTTGCCTGCTGGTAGTCTGCCAGATGTGCGCTGAAAAATGTTTTGTCGCCGACCTGAAGGAGGCAAGACAAATGTCGCGGGCATGTTTCAGACAAATATCCTCTAGGTGTGCGCCCTGCCTAACAGAAACATGTATGGATCCGCCGTGATTTTGGGACATAGCGCTCAGAGAAGGACTTTGAATGCTTTTGCCGTCCAACATGACTAATAATCTCTTTCATTATTCAGTGCCTCTGCAGTGTTCATTATTGGAACAGCGGCAAGACATTTAATCTATCTAATTTGATGGTTCTGATTATACATAAATTTGAAATTCCTCCAAGATAACAAATTGCGCAAGTCTGACTGATATTAATCGTGAAGTTCTAAGGGCCGTGAAGGGAATGCAAAAGTTCTCATGATAAATGTTTTATACTGTGATAGATATGTAGGGGCCATAAATATGCATTTATCTACCCCCAAACCTATAAATCTGCCATTGGTCTTCACACGTATCACAGAGGTAGTTTTACCAGCTTCAAAGGAATCCTAAAGACAAATATTTTTTTTATGCTTGACCAGGGACTAAGCAACACCAGTCCACCACCCCAAAGGTATTGATTTGGGATAGAACCTTGAGGGAGTTGACCCAACTGATTGAACGTCCCCTAATCAAAGTAACGCACTTAGTAGATCTTCGACAGTTGTCAGTATCGAACCCGTGACCCTTTAGCCATGAATTCAATGCTTGACTGAGCTCGATACGTGTTTACAGCATACTATTTAGCTACGTACTAAAAGCAACCTTTTTAAAATGTATAAGGCAGTATGACCACTATCTTCAATTTAAAATAGGGCCATATTTATGAAAACAGAATTTTACCATGAAATTGTTGCAACAGTTTTATTACTATTCCTGCAACAAGTTATATTAATATGAAGAATGAAATTAATTCATTACAAAACTGCTAATAGCAGTAAAGTTTTGCTTTATATCGAAATGTTCAGTATATTTACAGCCGGAGAAGAATCAAAGAACTGAATTTGTTTTTTTTTTGGATACACATGGGCTAGAAAACTTGTTTTACATTGATAAATTGTTGCCAGCGGAAGAAGTTTTGAGATGCAGCTTGTTACCCAATAACGGTATTCATTTTCAACATCAAATCAAAATTTATTGAGTGAAACTGAATCAGAAAATTGGTTTCCAGCTGATGAACTCTGAAGTGCAATTATGATTCATACTTGGGCACGGACAGTGTGATAGGTTTCTCAAACGAACAGTAATGGTTTTTAATATCATGAAATATGTAGTTGCACTGCGTTTTCTTCATTGATTGTTTCTGGCAGAAATTCCCTTTATGAGCGCAAAACATTCTACTTTGATCTTTTTAGGCAGGAAACACGAAAATTTAGCTTTCATTTTAACGCTGTTATTTTGTCCCTCACAACAAATGTGGCTACTGTTTTCCTTTGAGTGAAAATAATTCAGTTCACAAAAAATAGTCGACAAAATATTGATCAATTCGTTCCTCAGGTAAAACATTGAAAACAGCTGAAATGTTGATTCCTTTTTGCTCCAGTTGAGAAACCATAATTTCACGTAGAAGTTCATACAACCGTTTAAAAACTTTTGTTTTTTATATCCAGCATATTTCACACGGACAAGTAGTGGTTTTTACTGCCTACCCATGCTTCGTAAGTTTTCCTAAATAGTCTTGACTGGAGAAAAAGAGATTTAACAAAACAAACTATTTCTGAAGCTTCGTCAAGAACTTTCCTCAAGTCAGCTGGTATTTACTTGATTATGACATATTGATGCAAAACACTGACGACTACTACTTTAATCTGGAGCGACATTTTAGATCTTTGCTATTAATTATTTCATTCTTCTTGAAATTAGGGGAAAACAAATTTTTGCAACGGCTAATTCGCGGCGGAACCCTACTTGTACTTCGGCGGAACCCAAGGATTCCGCAGAACACACTGTGGGAAACGCTGTCCTAGGGGGTTGAATTTTTGTATATGTCCTCAATATATCTCTAAGAATATGTATACAAAAAATCATTAACAAAGATCCCTGGGGGGCTGTTACAGATCCCCGGGAAAATATAATTTGGGGGATAGAAGCGAGGGGGGAGGGAGTCAAATGTCACAAAAGGCACATTAGTAGGGCACGAGCGATGTGTGTGCGAAATTTCAGCTCGATCCTTCTTTTCATCTGACTGTAGCCCTGTCAAAGAACGCGAAAATGTTTTTGGATAGCGATTTTCTAACTTAAAATCCTCCTCCCCCCTTGGGGATTATATTTTGGTATACTTCGTCAGGGGCCACAAAAGATTGAGTATACCAAAAATCAACTCCGGGGGTCTTCACGGGGCTGAGATACAGAGGGGTGAAACCCCAACTTGTTCTGTCGTGTAAACTGTCCTTAGTCGCGAGTTTATTTTCTTTCTTCTTTCTTGGTGGTGGATATTTGACTTTGTCTCGTGGCTGACAATTGGTTTTCTTGGCGGCCGGGACGCTTTCGCGTCCCGTAATATGTAGTGTATTTATAATTTTGAAATTTGAAGATTTTCCGTTTTGCTCTTAATAAAAATAAGAAATGTTTGCTTTTGAATTAATTGCTTGTACATTCAAGCTTTTTATTTTAAGAGAGTAAACCTTTTTACCTTTCTTGAAATGTTAAGTGTTCATAATACCTACCTTATATATCTATAAAAAAAGGTCATTTTCAGGTCCAAAAATTTTATTCTATTATAAAGGTGAAGACGTAAAAAGCAACACTGTGTCAAATGACGTACTATAACAAAAACATACCGCCATATAACCGGAAAAAGAGAAGCAAACACAAACGATATTTTCTTTTTTTGTCGAAGGTAGAAAATAAACACGTTGCCAAGTTAAGTGACGCATCTATAATAAAAAAGTCTATTTGACGGATTATTATTGATGGATTTTTTTGATGTTGTTTTGTTTCGTTTCAGAATTGTTTTAATCAACTTTTAATGTTATTTAATGGCTTAGTTTTTATTTGGTGGATTTTAAAAGCTTAACTTAAATGTTTGACGGATTATTTTTCATTGTAATGGAGATTTTAGTCTCATTTTATTGATGGTTTTGTTAAAAAGTTTTAAAAAAATAATAATAACGTACATAGATATGCCAAAGTACTTTCTATGTAATTTTGGCTAAAATTTGAGGCCAAAGAATAATATCAAAAACAATCGCCAAATTAAAAATTGCGTCAAAGAAAATCATTTTCAATAATTTTCAACATTTGCTTATTTTTTTGTTTCATAATTTTGCTAAAATATCGCCTATTACAATTTTTGAATCCAACTTTGATTTTCTGTTTTTAAATATTAAATACTTCGAGATTAAAAGAAGCGATGATATGAAAAATTATGCAAGTAGGATTTCAGTAAATTTGTTGGTCAGAAGGTGCTGGGGTTTTGTCGCTAGCAGTTACTTTAGGTGCAAGTAGTGTTGCAAAGGAAGGAAAGAAGCAGGTATATTCTCGGGAATTAACCGGGATTTTTAGGAAGGAAATTTTTAAAATATCAGGGAATTTTCAAGAAATTCAAAGAAAGAAAAACTTTGTTTACATTTTAACCTTTTTCCTAAACAATTTCAAAATATTCATTGCTTTTATCGTTGTAAATGCAAATTACGTAACTTATTTTTAAAAATTCCAAATAGACTGTTTAGATACAATTAACTATTTTTTTTTATTGGTACGCAATTAAATATTTAACAAATTGAATGTTTAATACTCTCATGAACACTTAATTTGTACACTTTGGGAGGTTTCACATAACGATAAAAAAATCTAAAAATGAGAATAAAACTATGTTTTTTTTTTCAATCATAACGTAGGTCGACTCAAACCTGTAAATTTTAGTAGAATTACTTGACATAAATCTAGAAAGTGGATTTTTTGAGAAATCACATTGCTTATTGTTCTCATTCAACTGTTTTGAATTCCTATGATTTTATTTTCTCCCCGCTTCCCTCTGCAGCACCCCCCTCTGCATACACACACCTGCACACACACATACACACCCACAATCATGCTTACACACAGACACAAACACACACGCACACACCTACACACACTCATGCCTGCACATAGGCACAAACCACACGCATACATGCACATACCTACACACACACTCATGTCTGCATACAGACACAAACATACACCCATACATACACATACTTATACACACACTCATGCCTAGGCACAAACACACACGCCAACATACACACACACACACTCGTGATTGCGAAAAACATAATTTGAATTCAAGAAGCCAAAATTCAAATTATTATTATTATTATTATTATTTTTTTTTTTTTTTGAGCAATCACGATTGCTTATTGCTTTCATTTGACCGTCCTTGATGTCCGGTTTCTTTTTCAGAATGGGCCAGGGGCCTCTGCGGCACTGCCGTCCAGGGGCGGACTGACCAGAGGTCGGCTAGTCGGGGATCCCCGACTGGGCCAACCTCCGAGTGGGCCACTTCCAGCCATTTTTTTATTGATTTTAATACAACAAAAATTCACACCTAGAATTCTTTAAAGTGTTATAATATAAAAAAAAAGCATGTAATTTGTTTACTCTATGTGAAAATAGCGTTTGGAAACATATTTTTTTTTTCCATCCTAAGCAGGGACCAAAGTAAATAGCAGAAGTTCAGAAGAAGCTTTCCTCTCTTATGAACATTCTCTCTAGTTTTTAGAGCTTTGGGGACCATGACTTGCACATTGAGGAAACCAAAGGAGCCTAGAGAAAATGGGGTCCAAAATGGCATGAAAAAGGGCCCGGGACGAAAAAGGAGCGTTAAAAACCTATATTTGTACATCTATTAACAAAAATTAAAGGGGCCTGCACATTAAACAAAGCGGCCCGGCCCTTCCAATGCGTGAGCCTTGCTTTGGGGTGTTGATAATGAGCAGGAGCATGCACAAGGGGAGGAAAAGAGGGACGCCTGTTGGCAAGGTTCCAAGCCTGAAAGGGGCTTGAGATTTTTTAAATGAGGGGTGAAATAAATGTAGGGACGTAGGGGTAAGCAAGATGAAGGGGGGCCCGTAAAAGTCATTTGTGACGGGCCCCAAAATGTCTGTGCATGCTGCTGGTATTTACTGATTGTGACAGATTCATTTAAATGCTGCCAGTTGGCAAGATATTTCATTACTCTATAGTAAATTTTGGCTATACAATTATTATCATATAAGAATCGCGTACGGGAGAGCAAATCTGGACTACGATCAGGGGCGTGGACAGAAATTTTGGGTCCCCTCACAAATGACTTTTCCGGGCCCAGTTCATATTGTTTACCCTTGTATTTCACGCCAATTTAAAAAAATATTGGCCCCCTTCAGGCTCGGGCCCGGGCCAACAGGTGTCCCTTCTCTCCTGCCCCCCTTCCTGTGCACGGCCCTGAGGGGCGGATACACAAATAGTTTTTTTTTCGGGGGCTAAGGAAATTGAAAAGCTCACCCCCTCCCATTACAATTTCTCACAGTGAAGTTTTCATGACTTTATTTTCAAATGTGTTTGATTTTTTTTTTTTAAACTTTTTTTTTCTTCAGGATCCTTTAAGACCAATTAAAGTACTTTTAAGTACATAAGTACTATGCACTTTTCTGTTTCGAATGTGGAAGTAAATTATCTTTATCATTTCAAGCCAATTAAACACTAAACGCTACATAATTTCACCGAGATGCTGTAAAATGAGTGGTTTTAATTAGGAACATTTTCATAATGATTATGACACATGGAAAAGGTTATTAAAAAAAACCATACATCATTTTAGTTTTTTAACTATAAAATATTATGTAAATAAGAAAATTGTAACTTTATAAATAGGCTTTATTGAAGAATTCAGAAGCTACTTCTTTGAGAATTTCAAAGAGTTGTTGATTTGTTCTTAAAAAATTAAACCATGCATGTCGTTTCAATTAATAGTATGGTTTTGCCAAGAAACTATCATGTATGATTTATTTTATTTTGCATTTTTTATAAGCTGAAAAAAAATCTTTTGTCTCGCAATATCTTCTGGGATTAAAACGACTTTTCTAGGCACATCTTCACGCATTTTTTTTTTTTAAAGTCAATTACTGATTCCATCAAAAGAGGATTTATAGACGAATCGCGGTGTATTACATTCCTTTTAGTTCGAAGTTAGTTAAATTGTCGCTGTGATGCCTGACTCTAGTATTACTTCTTTAGCAAACAAAAATGTATTTATTCAAGTAAGATTTGTGTCTTTTGTGTTCTTTTCAAATAACTGTAAAACATTTCTTTATGTTATACAGAGAAATCAATTTTAAAAACAAATGAATAGTTAAATTAACTTTTCCTTTTGGGGGGGTGCCCGGGCCCTCTGCCATCCCCCCTTTAAAATCCGCTACTGACTACGATAAACTGAATCTGAAACAGTCCTAAAGTCACACCAGCGATAGTCTTCAGTCTACAGATGAAGATTTAGATGCAAGAAACAGTTTACGCTCAAACTTTTTCCTTTTTTTAAATTCATTTTTATGTGTGGAGAATATAGATGTTCTGACTAGTGCAACATCGAGACACAAATGTAAGATTAGACCTCTGCTTTGTAGTCAATGAAGTGAGAAAGATATTAGCCTTTCTATCGGACAGTGATGAATATTTGTTAGTCTTACTAAAATGAATGAGTCTGGACTTACCTATGGTTTTTGCATCAAGGCTCTTATTTGTGTTTTTCAGATTTAAATCCCGAAAAATTTCCATACAAAGTCTTCGAACCTTCGCCATTCCCTTAAAGTCACTGAAGATAGCTTAAAATTTCACTTATAGAAATTTCCGTGGGAGAGCTCCGTAAATCTTTTATCTACACAATAGCCTAAAATTGATTTCAGTTTCAGGAAAAAATGCCCAGAGGGAGCTGGTGTTTCCCTCAGACCAAAAAAGGTGCAGTGCGCTTTCAGATAAAAGAAGAGAAGTTTTGTCAAATAAAAAAGATGCTTCTTTTACTTTTGGTATACAAGGTACGTACAAAGTTCAAGTCTTTTCGATAGTAATTATTTTTAAAATTTGAAAAACTTTTTGATGTTTAGTTTTAAAGGTAATGCAAAACACATTCAGATATATTCTAACAAGATTCTTGTGTGATTGAAACGAGGGAGTTGGTTTCAATGACAGGCTTGTGTGAACTTTGACCTTTTGAAAAAAATTCGTTTTTGTGAAGTTTTGTTTAAACTTTTAAGGGGCAAGGAGGGTTGTTTAAGTCTTGAGTCAAAGGTTAGCTTAAAAGCGGAAGGGCACGGCGCCCTCCTAAAAAATCTTGGGAGAAACACTCGGGAAAACTTTCCCCTTTCCTTTCAATGTTTGCTTTATGTTTTTTCAAATTTCAGTGTCGAAAAATTTCGAATGGGAGTCGTCGGATTCCCTTTAGTAACGAAATGTAGTATAAAATTGGGTCGAGTATACTTCAGTTTTTAAATGCTTCCAAATGAGATCACTGAGCACCTACTCTCTCAAACGTGACCAAAGATAGTTTTGCGTTTTTTAATAGTTCAAATTCGACACCTTTTTCGTTGAGAGCTTACGATGCTTCCCTGTTCGATATGGGTAGCCTAAAATTGCATTTTTAAAATTCCCATTTCGGAGAATTTCTGAGAAGAGCCCCTGACATTCTATTGTAAACATAGATAGACTAAAACAAACTTCAATTTTGAAAAAAAAAAAAAAAAAGTTAAGAAAGCAAAATCGCGTGGTGGAACCCCTTCTTTTCCCACTCCTCTAACGTTACCGAAAATTGCAAAATTGCGGTTTTTGACATCAACTTTAAAAATATCGCTTTTTTTTTACGTTTCACAATTTTCTTTTTTTAGAACTTTAAAATAGTTGTATAGAACTATAGTTGTAGTATAATGTCTTTGTTCGACTCAGAAGAATCGAGATCCGGTACTGTTTAATTTAACTTTTTTAATTTACAGAGGTGGGCCAAAATATTCTTTTGCCGATTGGGCCAGTCCGCCCCTGCTGCCGTCCACCGGAGGACGGAGCTACTCCTCTGGTCCTAGCCTCCCACTAGCAGCACTGTCCACCGGAATCCCCTCCGCCTAGGCGGTAGCGTCCATGTCCTGCATACACACACTCCTACATACACACACACAAATTATATATACATACATACATACATACATACATACATACATACATACATACATACATACATACATACATACATACATACATACATACATACATACATACATACATACATACATACATACATACATATATATATATATATATATATATTTTCGTTGATTTGCATGGAATGAATTGACGAACAATATAACAATGACACCACCTAGAGGTTGAAGGAGATCTCGTAATTTAACTGTCATTGTGTCAGTAACTGTTACGATCAAGTTCAACCTAGTTTAATCAAATGTGTTATCATCTAAGAAACGTATTTATTGAATATTTTTTGGATGGCAACACGATTTAAACACATTATATAGAGTTAATTTTTCGGAACGCTTTACACTTTTTGTCTTGTTTTGGTGAGTCAAAATGCAGTTCAAGATGAAGTACCTTTTGTTCATGTGTGCACTTTTGCTCAAGGAGTGCGCTTGGTGCATGGATGAGAAAATAAAACTACTTTTAAATAAATATGAAGAAACGGAGATGTCATATGAAACTCCAAGATTCTCCAGTGCAAAGTATTTTGAAATATCAGACGCGTTAAAAAGTTTCAGCATAACAATTTTCGGTAAGAGGTATTTTGTAGATTTGTTTATTTTTTTCCCGACCTATTTGGATGCAGAAATTAAGTACTATTCGACTCGAATCAACACTACAAGCAGCTATTTACAGGACGAATACGTGTTATATCAAGGATGGGTCAGAGATGTAAAGAACTCTTTAGTGTTAGGCTCATACACTTCAGATGATACTTTTCGAGGATATATAATGATGGAGGACATTTATTGTGTTGAGCCATATCACCCAGCTCTTGAGCCAAAAAAGGTAAAATCAAGATCCGTGATTGTTTATAAATTCACCGACGTTATTTTTCCTGGTTGCACTAAGGTGGAATATGGGATCAGTTGTCCAGATACCACCTTTTATGACCCATGGAAGTTGCTGATGGCCCCTGGTATGGAAGAATTGCTCTATAGAAGTGAATCTGAAACGTCTGAAATGAGAAGCAGATGGGACTGGGATATTGTACAAAAGAAAAATGATGAAAACAAGGAAAGAAGAAATAAAAGAGGCTTACACGAAGGAAAAGATGGGGATAATACTACTGACGGCAAAGTTCAAAAGGAAAGAATTGGACAGGACGATATTTTGGAAGATTCAAACACTTATATGGAAAAATTGTTGAGTTTATTACATACGCTGAAGCAAGACGTATCCTTGTCAATAGAGAGTTTAACAAAGGATGATGCTGAAAATGAAATAGGTGGTAAAGATGGTATTACTGAAAATGGAACAGGAGAAAGATTTCGCAGACAATCGGAGAAACGAGACACTAATTTGGATCAGATAGTATTTGATTTGAAAAAATCTCAAAATAAGTCCAATCCCGAAAATGAGACAGTCGACGATACGCAATATGGCAACTTAACAAGTAATGAAACAAAAATTGGGAAAAGTGACACAGATTGGAAGAAACCAGGATTGTTAGCAGAAATAACTATTTCTGAAATGGCAGAAGCACAGAGTTTAAATGTTAATGCTAATAAAAGCAAAGTTGATAAGGGTATGGATGTTAACAAACTCCCCAATTTTGGTGATTATGATGGCAACAAAGTCCATGAATACAACAAAAACTTCTTCGAAAATTCCAGTCATCCTGAAGCAAAAGTCAATATTTCGAAAAATGCTACATCAAATATCAATTCATTGAACACAAATGGATCTAATAGCGATGAAAGAAGTAATATTCTTAGTTCGACGTCGACCCCACCCAAAGAAAGATTTAAACCAGAATTGCCAGTTACAGTTTCAAGCAAAAAACCTGAGAAACCTCATGAAAAGCGAGAAAATACCACAGCCACTGCTGGTAATACAACTGAAAGCGCTTCAATGAACTCCACAACTAAACCTTCAACAAATAAGAAAAACGAAACAAAATTTGAGAGAGAACATCACAGTATAAAGCAGTAAGTAAAAGAAATATAATGGTATTTAACTATCATAGACATAAAATATTTCTCTTATATAATCTTTACCTTTCCCTTCCATTATTATTTATTTCAGTTCTTCAGATATCAATTTCTTTCTCTCTGGGGGGAATTATCTTTACATGGAACATGTCTTATTGATGAAAATATTTCACATTGCGTAATTAACTGTTGCTTTTTTTTCTCCTCATACTTTAGTTCTATATTTAATGACATCTTTTCATGACAGCTTGTTTTTCCTTATTTGGTGGATTATTATATATTTTAATAGCTAAATTTAATTATTTGGAGGACTTTTTTTTCGTTTTGATGGTTTTGTGAATGACTTGTATTATTTACAAAATAAACATTGAGTTTTCGAATTCAGTAATATTGGTTTTGGCAACGTTTGGCAAACAGATAAGTGCTTTGTTTTCATTAGATTGGCGAAAAATTTTGAAAATGTACCAAGTGCTTCATTGTATAACCATTCCCCCTTACATATGGAAAGATGACAAAAATTGGGTGTTTGGTAGTTTTTATCTATTGAGCGTTCAATTTTTGGTACCAATGCCTGCACGTTCAATATTTTTCCTTTACAAACATAAACAAAAAGTAAGAAAATTCAAAATCTAGTCGCATTTGCTCACCATAAAGCAATTGAGTGTAAAGGATTGCCAAATTAAAATTAGTAACGTCAAAAATTTGACTTCTACGCCAAACTTCCAACTATCAAAATAGTCCGTGTGCTTAGTATAAGTTCTAAAAATAGAAAAGAAGTAAAGATAAAAAATACTTTGTCACCCAAAGAGGTAATGCAGTATCGGGAAAGATTTTGGTGACCAAGAAACTTGTAAATTTCTTCGATTATCGCCAATTGTTTTTGACCGACACAAACCACGAATATTTTACCACCATCGGTCTCCAGGATGAAATTATTTTTCGGAGAAACGAATTTTTAAGCAAATGAAATGTACCTATTATAATCTCCAGAAATCCACCATTGGTTAATTAAGTATTTGTGCGTAGCATGTCAGTTCTCCCGGCGCATCAGTATTGCAGAGAACCGCGAAATTCAATCGCCAAGCAACGGAAATGATGCTAAATTTCTGTTTTATAATTTTTTTATTGTCAGCAAGTAGACCAAACAAGTCACCAAACCAAGTGACGTACCTTTATCAGAACACTACGTATATCTGTGGTTATGCATGCATAAATTTTGGGAGTCTTTGTAATGTAGAAGTTCTCAGAAAACATACGCTCATGAGAAAATATACATCATTTTTCTTTCTGTCTCTCTGTACGTATATTTTAAAATGTTAAAACTCTCTAAGATAATAAGAAGGAATTACCATAACCTGGCAAAAGTCGAAATGGCGAAAAAGTTTCCCACAGCTGAAATTGCTGTTGCTCGTTTTATCTTCGCTTGCTTTAGTTTTAATGAAATATTCTTAGCTTCTTAATGAGTTCATATATTTTATTTGACAGATCATTTCACTTTTCAAAAGGTTTAATAAAATTATTTGTTTTTATTTAAAAATTAAACTTTTGGCTTTAAATTTCAGGAACATTGTTTTTAGCAACGTTTGATAAGCAAAAAAAAAAAGCTTTGTTTCGATTAGTCTGGCAAATTTTGAAAAGGCTTCCCTTTGAAAACGCACTAAATGTTCTATGTTATAATTTCTCCACAATAAACGTTCCATAGAATGAAAAACGTGGAGTAAATATTTTGACAGTGCAAATAATATTGTTCTGTTTTCGCCGAAATAGACAGTAAACAAGTCGCCAAGTGCCAATGTACTCCTATTTTACTCTGACCAAAGATTTATTACGAAGCATGATTGTTGGTGTACCTCTCTTGCTGGAACTTTTAGCGGCCTTTGTTGATGTCGGTACAGGAAGTGTAGCTGTGTCAATGTGGTAATAACACCCTATAGCTAACAAGGTATCGGAGATATTTCAATAAATGAGATTTTATGACGGTTGTCAACTGTTGAGCAATCGTTTAGTTTTCGCAACATGGGCAAAGCTGAAAAACATTGGTACCTAGTCTTTGGCGTCAAAAAAAAAAAATAAATAAATAAATAAAAATAAAAAATTGCCAAGAATCTCAGTTACCGGAATCTTTTTCGAATTTTAGTGGTATTAAGCGGTCCTTAGAGATAAATGGCACTAAGTTTGGTAAACTGCCATTAATATAACTAATATTCTACTGAAGACCCCGCCTATTCGATAGTGCAGTATGAGATGTTAATCAAAATTGGCTAGTGTTCTTATGATTTGCCGAGCTTTTTTCATGGTCTCTCTTACCGATAAGCACCGTTCACTTCGTGCTATCTTTCATCTAGAACAATTACCATATTCTTGTTTATCGCTGATTTTCCCATTTGTGTTGTACCGTTTAAATAACTAGTTATGTATGCGTGTTATCTAACAGGTTTACAAGTTAAAATTAACTCTTTTAATTCTAGCTTGGGCAAGCAGTTTGAAGCCAGTGCCTGCAAAGTAGAAATTGTTATTGATCCTACAATCATTCGTAAATTTCATGGCAGAAATGATGACGTCGTAGAGGATTTGTATGTTCAAGTGACGATGTTGAATAAGATATTCCGGAAGGTATTCTTCGGGAAGAAGGGTCACTTATCCTTCTTGGTTGACAAAATATCAATTTTCGACGACGAAGCATTAACTCCATTCAGCAAAGATGGAGATTTGAGATATTTTACGACGAAGTATAAGCATGTGCCGGGAGTCTGCCTGACTATAGGTAATTAATTATGTATTACACGCAATTGTAGTGCTTCTGCACTGATTATGTTGGGCTAAATAAATATTAGCTATCAACGGGAAGGCAATCTCAGTTTCAATGGGAGGATATTTTCTCCTGGCTTGGTTATGACTATTCCAGACTGATGACTTCAAGAAGGGTCTTACAGTATCTGGATGTCGCTGATGATATCATGCTTGTAATTATGTAATTTTTAATTTTAATTTTCAAACAATAACTGCAGCACAATCACTTCATACATGCAAATGGTAGAAAATAAATGGAACATATACATGGAAGTAGTACGTGTGAACCGAAATATTGGACATGTTCATTTAGACATGATTGTTCCAAAAAAGGTTTAGAAACGCTGTTATATTGGATATGCACACATAATGAGAGTTTGTTAAAACTTAATAACTTGAAAAGTTGTTAGAGATGCATACCGAAATGTATTACCCCAAGAAAATCTAGTTCGGCAAATTTGGCATAACGATTCGGAAAATTCGGAGACAGTTTTGCGACATTGCATTTTAAACTAGTATGTTGTGGCCATCACGAAACTTTCTTCTATATTTTTCTTTTTTTTTTTCTGATCCTTCCCCATGCTTGACGAGGAAGCAATATTCCCAACAAAAACAAAATTGCACATGCAAAAACTTGACGACTATCCAAATGTCTGAATTATTGCAAAAGCAAAGCAAAGAGCGAAAATTGAAAGTTATTTTAAAAGCCTTGCTTGAATTAATTACAAATATTTTATTTGTTAACAAACATAAGATGGCAACAGTTAAAAATTTTAAATCATTGAGATAATATTTCCTATCATTTCCATACATAGACTAATAATAAGAGTAGACCGAGCTATGGCAACCCTTTTGCTGCTCATAAACCAAACCATGTGACTGGTGGATATCCTAGCAACAGCGGGCGTTGATCGTAGCAGACGATCAACGCCAGCACGAAATAAAATGAACAGAATTGATGGAACACGGAAGAATGATCTTTTATGGAGTCCGATTTGTAAATTTATTATTCTAAGTTGTAAATATTTTGTTAATATAGTGAGTTTTTCGTTTAGATAGTATTGTGCATTTTCTTTAGTCAATTTCAATAACTCTCTAAGCAATAAAAGATGCAAGCGACCAAGAAGAATCAGCAAACGGTAAGATTTTTACCTACAGTTTCAATTTAAGATACCGATTAGTACATTTTTGCGTTAACGCGAAACGTTTACGCCATTTCGTTCACGCCAACGCTGACAGCTCCAAATGAAATAAAAGTTACCGAAAACTGATCAAAAACTATTACTAATGTCAAAATAATGCATAACTAAAAGAAAAACAGTTCAATCTCTGCACCTGGAAGTTTTTTTTAATGAAAACACATTGTCTTAAAATACATGTCGAGTGCCAAACTATAGATAATGCTGCCATCTAGCAACCATGCTGCTAAAGTCTTCGCCAAGCCCTTCCACTAGTCACGTGATACATCTATGAACCAATTTTCTTTATCAGCAAGAATGAGAAAGCTCGGTCTACTCTTATTATTAGTCTATGTTTCCATACAACTACTAGTATGTTGTGGCCATCACGAAACTTTCTTCTATATTTTTCCTTTTTCTGATCCCTCCCCATGCTTGACAAGGAAGCAATATCCCTAACAAAAACAAAATTACACATGCAAAAACTTGACGACCATCCCAATGTCTGAATTATTGCAAAAGCAAAGCAAAGAGCGAAAGTTGAAAGTTATTTTAAAAGCCTTGCTTGAATTAATTACAAATATTTTATTTGTTAACAAACATAAGATGGCAACAGTTAAAAATTTTAAATTATTGAGATAATATTTCCGATCATTTCCATACAATTAAAATCACGAGAAATACGCAGACGACAATCTATTACGATTTATCTTTCTTATTGTTGCATTAATAAAGCTATTTTTATTCGCTAAAAAAATAATGATAATAAAAAAAAATCAGCACCTCTTGTCATGATTGGCGCCAAAATTGAACCAAAGCCTGTTTACATATGGATTCACATATATTCCAAATTTCAACCAGAACGTAGCATTACTTCTTGAGATAGGGCACTCAAAATGGAAAAAAAGAACGGGTGATTGCGCTACCCCCCCTTTTAGCTGTTGACACAAAAATAAAATCAGTTCTTATACCCACTAAGGGCTACTTGCCGATAAATTTTTCTTTCATTCCGTTCATTATTTCTTGAGATACAGCAGTTACAATTGACGACAAAAAACGTTCTACAGCTCAACCCCCGTTTGAGTTATTGACACCAAAATTGAATCAGCACCTGTTCCTGTTAATACCAACATATGGACCAAATTTTGTTTGATTCCGCCAGTAACTTCCTGAGGAATAGCAAGCACGCGTAACTCGAAAAACGTCCCATTGCTCCACCCCCCTTGGAGGAATTCGCGCCAAAAACTAATGGGCACAAGTTCACATAGGGGCACATATGTGCACTAAATTTCGTTCGATTTCATGCGGTAGTTTTTGTTGTAGAGCGGCCACAAAAAACTGGTCACACACAGACGTGACACACATACACACACACACACACACATACATACACACACACACACACACACAGACAGACAGACATTTTCCAAAAATGGTCGAAATGGACTCAGCACACCTCAAAACGTTCGAATCCGTCAAAATTCGAAATTCGAAAATTTGCACGAATCCAATACTTTCTTCTATATATTAGATATAGAAGAAAGTAAAAATTACTATTCACTTATTTCTTTCAATGGTTCGTAATGTCTCTTCTCATCAGTTGCTTGTGTATACGCTCCTGTTATCATTCTGTATAATTTGGAGTTTTATTCAGTAAATTGCGATATTTTCTCCTCCAAAAAAATTGAAGTTTGCAACGCCCCTACATTACTCCAGATCTCTACTACTTAATGGCATCTCTAAACCATTTGCCTGGCCGCCTGTATATAACGGTACCTAGTCATACCATAATATGGACGACTGCTGATGGCTCTGAACCCAAGTCTCGACGCTCATCGAGGGCTTTTAAATAATCAATATAGGATGATATTGATCTCAAGAGAGTTTCATTCGTGTTTGATTTCAAGGAACGTTTGAGCTTCAGCGACGAATTCCGATTTGATTTCGGTACTGATGACCAAGATCTTCAGTCCCAAGCAAGGGGGTAATCACAGTGCGTTAATCCTAAGACGATATGCTAAGAAGCAGGAAACTGTGGAGAAGTGGAAGAAATCAGTGAACCAATGGTCTTGTAATACATCCCTGATTACTAGGCAAAAGACACTGTTACTGGTAAGACTGCATGTTAGCTATAATTATAGGAGTAATCTGCTTCGGCTATCATTTTTAGTTATCTTGCAAGGTTTTCTAAATGCTCCCATGTAGACTGATAATATTTTGTCAAAGATGGTATTGTAACATGCTATGTTGTCTTCCAAAAACTATTTATCAGCCACAACATGCATGAGTCTTGTCGTGACGTCTGTAAAGAGCATAGTGTGTCTTTGTGGCTTAACAGATCATCAGATCGTAATGTATCCTAATCGTGATCAAAATATTTTGAGTAGGATACGAATTAAGGCTGCTGAAGCCATTTTTAAACACGCTTTTATTAGCTTACCTGTATGTATGTATGTATGTATGTATCTTGTAACGGAATCTTGCAGCTCAAATTTCGCCCACTTCCTGCGATCGAATTCTTTTGAAATTTGGCACGCGACCTCAGACCCGAAGACAATGCAATATTCTATAATCAAATTAATTAATTAACTATTTTAATTGTTAGTTTCCTCCAATTTTAATCAATATTTCGGTATAAATCCAACAATGTGAAAAAGGAAAAATTTTAAAAAATACATTAAAAAATGCTCGCAAAAATTATTTTAAAACATCTACAAAAACCTTTAATTTTTCTGCATCAGACAAAATTTGTTCCAATGTTCCAAGGTAATTAGAACTTGAAATATAATTGTTTTTAACTAATTTCATGCCAAAATTTAGGTGAGCCTTCAATTGGAAATTCATTGCTGATCAGACCATTGTTGAACAAAACTTTTATTCAAATGCATCTCAAAATTTCAAAGTAATGTAGATATGATTTCCGCACACATACATCGATGACTGAGATGGATTAGCTTTTTTGGGGCAAATTTCACGAATATAAAAGATTTTGAACAATGTTGAAATGAATATTTTTTCGTAAAACAAGTTAAACTAAAAAGAAGAAAAAAAAAATAATAGTTTAAAAAACTAAAAAAACACGCTTTCGTAGCAAAATGAACTAAAAAGTGAAAAATAATCTTTGGATGATAGTAGTTGACCAATAACTTAACTTTAATGTAATACCAAAAAAAAAACGTGGGGGCTTCTTATCAGTTATCTTGAATTTCTTCCATTTGTTGTCCATGCAAAAATGTAAATAGACAGCACCCCATGGTTTTTTGTATTACATTAAAATTAAGTGATTGGTCAACTATTATCATCCAAAGATTATTTTTCACTTTTTAGTTCATTTTGCTACGAAAGCGTGTTTTTTTTAGTTTTTCAAACTATTATTTTTTATATATTATTTCAGTAGTCTGTTTTTTTGTTTCTACGCGAGAACTTCCTCAATTCTTGATCGATTTCTTTGATTTACACCTCATTTTAAAGCTTATCGTGCAACGAAAAAATAGACCCACGGTCTAAAAATTGTTTTTTCTTGCAAAAAAAAAAAAAAAAAACGTTTTAAAGCACCGGATTGAATTTTTCGGTAAAATTTATAAGTTTAACTTGCGCTGTGACCGACAGAGCTGAATAGCTCGATCGGCAGAGCGTTCGAATAGTAAGCAGAAGAATGAGTGTTCGGACCCGACCCGGACGATCTGCATTAAAAAATTAAACAAATATCGCGCATGCATGAATACATGAAAACTATAAATAACACAAGTGAGGTAATAAATGTGATAGAAACGCTCATTGCTGGAACACAATTTTCCAATTTCTTGCGTCGCTTTCGGCGAAAAAAAAATTACAATTAACCAGTTTTTTATTATTGCTTTTTTCTAAATGAAGATTAAAAGCACCCGACTTAGTTGTTCGGTTTTATTAATACGTTTTTTTCGGTAGAGCGTTCGGCTATAAACTAACTGAACTTCGGACCCGCCCGGGCTGTCCCACATAATAGCTAATTTTGATTAATATTACGCATTACATGTACTCATACCATACAACAGATAACACATGTAAGGCAATAAAATAAATGCGACGGGAATGCTACTTTTCATTTTGACTCCTTTATGCAGGCTACACTTATTATTCAGATAAGTTGACTATTTACCGAAGGGTGTTCTTTCTTTTTTTTAAGCTTTGATTCCGTTCAGACCACTAAACATAATATAAGCATAAAAAGTATTAGATTTAAAAATTCAATTCTCAAGGGAATCCTTTTTGATCAGAAAAACTATCATTGTATGCTGAAATGTATATATTTCTCATAGCAGTGTTCGACCTTTTGTATAAATGAAAAAATACTATGCCAAATTGAAATTACGAGTTTCACCCAGCAAACCTTTAACTATTTATTCGAATACGATGTAAAACATTAAAATTATTATGAACTTTATTACTAAGAAATCATTGTCTACTCCTCTGCTTTCGAGGGGGGATGCATTTTGTCTACGTTCGAAAAATTACACTTAAAAATTGGACTCAATTCAACAGGCTTTGGTTTTGAATTTTATAAGTTGGATTAAAAGAAAAACATGTGCTGGCATTCAAGCCGTAACGGTTAAAGCAGCCTGCTATGCGAAATTGAATCATTTTTCAAAAAATAAAACATTTATTTTCAATCTAATTTATTATTTTTCTAAAATGTTTGTTTCAATCGCTACGCGAGATCTTCCTCACTCCTTAATCAAATTTCCATGTTTTACGAATAATTTTAAAACGTATCATGCTGGCTAATGGCAAAACATGGAAGAATGGTCTTTCTTTCTTTTTCTTTCTTTCTTTTTTTGGCAAAACGCTTTATTTGCTGTTTTTTTATTACACATTGCTTCAATGAATAGCATTCGAAAACGAAGGCGCAAATGCTCGGTTGGTTGGAGTGTCGTGCTGTTATTCAGAATGGCGCCAATTCAAATCCGTGCCAATAAATCTCTCTTTTTTTTCCGTCAGATGTTCACATAGGTAGGACTGTATTTGCCACAACCCGTTTTTCCACATGCACAATTACTGCTTTTTCTCGAGTCACTCAGTCACACTTTTAATGATAATTATTTTTGCATTGAAAATACGTACAACCAAAAGGTGAGTGATGATCACATTATCACAACGTTGTATTTAACGAGGTTTTTTGGCTGATGCCTTCAAATTACATGCCTTTTAGGCGTTTACTTTTTCGATTCTTCTTCATAATGTTCTTTCTCTGAAATTTTTAAACAGCGAAATGCCACATGAAAGGATTCGAAGCACAGTGCGGAGTTCCGCACGGGTCGACTAGTTTATAAGTATTATCGAACTACGTAGTTGAGCTGTTGCTATGGTTTTGAAATATTGAATCAAGATTAGTAAAATAGTACATACTTTACTTGTCCCACAAAGTATTGACTTGTATAGTTGCCAGGGGGCTTTACAACGTACTTAAATTAACATTAAAATTATTCTGTTAACAGTGTTAACAGAATAATGTAACATAATTAACATTATTCAGGTAGCAGTGAAAAATTGCTTTTTTTTCCAATTTCTTTCTTTGTCTCTTGCCTGAATTTGTAATAAAATGCTCTTCGGAAGAAACACACAACGCAATGTACATATTTGGTTTTATGTTCGTGTCTGAATTTTTTCTGGGTGCATATTTTTTGCTTGCAATAATATATAAATAACAGATTTTTTTTAAAAATACTAAGCACTTTTCAAAATGCATTCAAAAGGACAAAATAACTTTTTAGGGTCAGAAAGGGCGATTTCAGTATTCCTTTAGTTTTCGAAAATTCCAAGAAAATGACACCACATACGAATAAAAGTGCGGCTCAAGTCATAAAGAGAATTTCTTATCATTATCTAGCTTCCAATCATAACTTTGAGTGTTGAAACATGCATAATTTTCTTGTTGGGAAAGTTTGCTTTGAAATGACTAGAACCGCACTTTTCTTCGTTTGTGGTGTCGTATTCTTAGAATTTTCGAAAACTAAAGGAATACTTAAATTGCCCTTTCTGACCCTGAAAAGTTATTTTGTCCTTCTGAGTGCATTTTGAAAAGTGCTTAGTATTTTTTAAAAAATTCTGTTATTTTATTCTTTTTAGTGTAAATGTATTTCAGAAACAATAATTTTGCCATCACGAAACTTCACCTTATTTTTACTTTCTTCTATATCTAATATATAGAAGAAAGTATTGGATTCGTGCAAATTTTCGAATTTCGAATTTCGACGGATTCGAACGTTTTGAGGTGTGCTGAGTCCATTTCGACCATTTTTGGAAAATGTCTGTCTGTCTGTGTGTGTGTGTGTATGTGTGTGTGTGTGTATGTATGTGTGTCACGTCTGTGTGTGACCAGTTTTTTGTGGCCGCTCTACAACAAAAACTACCGCATGAAATCGAACGAAATTTAGTACACATATGTGCCCCTATGTGAACTTGTGCCCATTAGTTTTTGGCGCGAATTCCTCCAAGGGGGGTGGAGCAATTCGACGTTTTTCGAGTTACGCGTGCTTGCTATTCCTCAGGAAGTAACTGGCGGAATCAAACAAAATTTGGTCCATATGTTGGTATTAACAGGAACAGGTGCTGATTCAATTTTGGTGTCAATAACTCAAACGGGGGTTGAGCTATAGAACGTTTTTTGTCGTCAATTGTGACTGCTGTATCTCAAGAAATAATGAACGGAATGAAAGAAAAATTTATCGGCAAGTAGCCCTTAGTGGGTATAAGAACTGATTTTATTTTTGTGTCAACAGCTAAAAAGGGGGTAGCGCAATCACCCGTTCTTTTTTTCCATTTTGAGTGCCCTATCTCAAGAAGTAATGCTACGTTCTGGTTGAAATTTGGAATATATGTGAATCCATATGTAAACAGGCTTTGGTTCAATTTTGACGCCAATCGCTCCAAAAGGTGTTAATTTTTTTTTTTTTTTTTTTTTTGCGAATAAAAATATTTTTATTAATGCAACAATAAGAAAGATAAATCGTAATAGATTGTCGTCTGCGTATTTCTCGTGATTTTAATTGTATGGAAATGATAGGAAATATTATCTCAATGATTTAAAATTTTTAACTGTTGCCATCTTATGTTTGTTAACAAATAAAATATTTGTAATTAATTCAAGCAAGGCTTTTAAAATAACTTTCAATTTTCGCTCTTTGCTTTGCTTTTGCAATAATTCAGACATTGGGATAGTCGTCAAGTTTTTGCATGTGTAATTTTTTTTTGTTGGGAATATTGCTTCCTCGTCAAGCATGGGGAGGGATCAGAATTATAAGAAAGATATAGAAGAAAGTTTCGTGATGGCCACAACATACTAGTTTCATATGAATTCTCGGTACTAAAAGGGAAAAAAACCTATACCTACGTGTCCAAAACTTTAAGCAGTTGGCACTAAAATTTAATCCTTGTTCTTCTCTAGGATTTATACTTGCTAATTTCATGTTTGCTTCAGAGAAGCCTCGATTCAAAATTTTCATTATGATTGGTTTTTAACATTACTGTTGCAAGGCAACGAAATTTGTAAGAATGAGTTTTAATTTAAACACTAGCTGACCCGGCCACGCGTTGCTGTGGCTAAGGTTTTTGTTGTATTTCATTGTAGTAAATTATTTAAGCGGTAGGTGAAGGCTCATGGGGACCGTTTTTTTTTCTTGTTTTACATAGATGCTAGTAAAATATATTTGTAAAAATTGCGGATTTTTACCTGATGGCGGTAGAAGGCTCCCTATGAGATGATATATTTGCCCTTCTACTTTAAATGTAGGCATAAAATTTCCTTCCCTAATTTCTTTTGCGCCAAAAGATGTCATTTGAAATAGGTTGTTTTATCTACGTATGTTGGCTAAAAAATGTGCAGACAATGAATGATTATTTTTCAGCAGATTTTTTATTGGTTGTGGTGGTTCCTGAATATTGAGGAGAATAACTTTTCCAGAGGCACAGCACATACCGTTCGGCTCATCAGCCCACTTTTTGGCAGAGCAATGAGAGCAAGTTTTACTCATTCCTCCAATTTGAATAGTGATTTGATGAGCATATTAAATTTGTGGATTGTAATTAAAAGCTGATCTTCGACTGTGAGCTAAAATGTGGTTACGCACTTCAGTCGTTGATATTCGTTGCCTTTCCCTCTGTGACATAAGTCGCTGTAGACGCTCAGTGTCTTCTATATTAGCAATAACGGGAGTTGCTGTAGGGATGGCTATTGCAGTCTACTTGGAAATGCTAGCAGTGGGAATAGCAGTTGGGGCTTGTTGTCTAGTTTCTGCGGCAATCGTAAATTATTGTAATCAGCCTGTTTGCGAAGCGCGTGCCTGCGATGTTCTAGCATTTTGTTCGGCAAGTCTCAAGGATCGTTCAGCGCTAGACTCCCTCGCGCGAGCACGTGAGGTTCTGGCATTTTTATCATCAAGACGTTGCGAACGTTTAATGCTCGTTGCTCGATTCTCCAGCTCTCGATTGTGAAGCATACTGCCTTTGACTTGCAAGGCGATTGACATTTTCTTCTGAGGATTCCGTAAGACGACGTATTTTGGCTCTCCTCACCGTGAACGTATGCTTCGTAACTTGAGATCTTCCTCTTTTGGGCATTGTTACCGCATCAAAAAACGTTTGTAAGACGACGTATTTTGACTCGCCTCGCCATGGACAAATATTTTGTAAGCTGAGATCTTCTTCATTTACGCACAGTTACAAAATAAACACAAATTTACAAAATAAACAAATGTTGCCAAATTACAAAAAAAAAAAAAAAAGCATAGGCAAATAATAAAAGTAATTACTAGTCTCTGGTTTAAACAAGACATTAATGTGTTGTCCTTCAGAAAAATAAATACAATTGTTGCCAAACAACTATTTGAAGTTAAAACAAATTACAAAATTAAACCCATGAAAAAATGCAAAATAAAGGTTTTTCAAAATTTCATAAAAGATACAAAAATTGCTCTATCTGCAAAATTGTTTTTTTTTTTTCATCATAGTTAAAATAAAATTTCCTACATTTTAGTACAAAAATTTTTTATCTGGCGCAATTGGTTAGGGGTCTGTTGGGTAAAAAGCACTAAAGATCACATAAAACATTACATAACTTTTTAAAACTAATTATTTTTGAAATAAATTATACCCTATTATAATTCCTGATAATGTAGCTTTCTAATGGTGAAAAAAAATGTAGCTTTCTAATGGTTAAAATCGATCCGGTAGTTTTAGAGCCTATACGATACAAACACACAAACAAATCTTTCCTCTTTATAATAGTAGTATATATTTAATTCGCAACTCCAATAAACTATAGGGGGCGCTGCAGCCACTGTCTAATGGCGGATGAAAAAGGTAAAACAAACAGATGCCGTAACTTATAACTTGCTTTGAAGCTTAATGATTGACAGTAATATTTCATTGTGTTTGTGGGAAACTTTCTTTTCTATTTCTCTGAAATTACATTGCACCACAAACTCTGAAGATTGTAATTTTTGCCAAAGAAAACGCGTGGAACGGAATGTTTTACCCTTTTCTTTAGTATTGTTAATCACCGCAAGTAGCGTATTCGAGCTCTGGAGTTGCAAATGGGGAAATTACATGAAATTTGCTATTTTCCATCCTAACCGAAATAATAATTTTATTTCTGAATTTTAATTTTTCAGCTTTAAGTTATACCCTAAGATTAAGAAGCAAATCATTTAGTGAAATTCTGAAGTCTCTAAGCGATCTAGTTGCTGAAATGTAAGTAAAACCAGACCTCAGATTACAACGTGACAAACAGGCCAAGTATAATAAAAGTGCTTAAAAAAGCTAATAACTTGAATTTTTATTCCTTATTTTGATCATATCATTAATCGTCAAATCACCTACATTATCTAACTCTTTTTAATTTCTGTTTACAATGAAGCAGACATGGACGTTGTATTCCATATACAACAAGAAAATTTTTGCAGTTTGTAATGATGAAAATTTTAGACTTATTTAAAATACAGTACCTTAACAATCACTTGCATTTCAGCGTTCATCAATAATTTGATTGAAGCGCCCAATTCACCCCTGCTTTACTACTCTGGATACGTGCCTAAGGGAAATGGCGGTGCATGCGCGCCTGTTGGCAACACTATCATCATCAGCCATGGCAACGACGACTCGCCTGCACCCATGGCCTTGTATTTGGTGTCAATGCTTCGAAGCATTACCCGCGCCCTTGGAGCTACTGACACTGGCACTGGATGCTCAGAGGGCGATCTTCCGAACCCAATGGAACTGGTGAAGAAACATCTTATGGAAAAAGAGATTGAAATTGTCAAGACGTACGGGATTTTCACAGCTTGCAATATGCTTGAAATGGAAAAGACGGCACTGAAGTCGAGTAAGTCGGTTCAGTATTCATTTAGTAAACACATTGAGCATTTGCTTGTTTGTTGTTTTTACTGCTTTGAACGTTTGTGTTGCAGTTGGAGTCGGGAGTCGAAGACTGTATAATTCCAAGAGTAAGAGTCGGTCATTTTTTCTCCAAATCCGCAACTCTTCCATGACTAAAACCCTAGATTGTAGCTTAAGTAGTGGCATGTCCACCATCCTGGGGTTAAATGCCGCTTTCTTCCTATATCTGTCATAATAAAGTACAGTGTTTTGCTTCTTAATTGTGGATTAACAAAGAGTTAATAAAAAACTGCAATCAAAAAGCAAAACACGCTACTTCACCAAAACAGAGAGAGGAAGAAAGCATCGGCGGACGTGACGCTTCTTATTCTAGGATTCAAGGTTTTTGCCAGGACTGCGGAGTCAGAGTCGTGAATTAGAAGTCGCACTGATTTTAGAATAAAACAGTTAAAGTCGTCATCGGAGCTAAAGTCAAATATTTCCCTCCAATTTAGAAACCCTGGTTACAGCTAAACATTTTTCCAAGTTCACATTTTGCCGAGAAGCAGACTTTGCCTTTGTTGTAGGAGTAATGGGTAATTATCGGTTACAAGAGACCATGAAGTCAAGCATGTCAACATGTAAGAACAATGACGAAATTCGTGACTATTTGTTGCTCAGTTCTGGCAGCATTCTTGCTGACATCAATTAGGGAAAGCATTTTCTAAAACGAGGTCCTGATAACCGATAAATATATTATAATCTGGCATAACAACTTCTCGTATTTGGAGAGGGCACTATGTTGTGGTAGCTCAGTGGTAGAGTTTCCCATTTGGGCAAGTCACTACTGTAATAGGAACAGGGGATACTCGAGGTGATGTCGATAAATAGCAGTATAAATGCTACTTGAAGTAGTAGCGTCATTTGTTGTGGAGAAGTATATTCATAATGGCGGTTATTTGATATTACTCAGCAAGAAGCAAGAATTTTGCATTCTTTGGCAAGAATTTGGCCGACATGATCCTGTTCGACTACAAAAACTATTCACGTTGTGAAGACACTGTGCAGGGTTTTCCTTACATTCATATCAGAAAATCCCTGGGTAGTTGCAAGTTTGAGTGCTAAAACGCTTTAGAGACTCTTATATGGACGCTCTCAAATGTGTCAAATTTTTAGCGTTGTAACGTCTGAGTTCGGTCCGACGTTTTTGTTTTCAGTGCAGTACCCGTGGCTCTAAAGTTGGATACCCAAACATGTTTTTTTTTCTATCCGGAACAGAATCTTGTCGGCCAAATTGGAACCGAGTGAGAAGTTCTTGCGGAGAGGTGATCAAAAATCACCATGCTCTTCTACAACTCACGACGATGCTCACCTTTAATACTGCTCCAAATGGCACGTATACTGCTATCTATCGGTACCACTTGCCTCCGTACCACTTGTCTTGGTACCACTTACCTCCGTATTCCCACTTCAACTCACACAGTGCCTTCTCCAAATACGGGATGTTAATTGATTGTGGTTTTCTCACCAAAATTTTGAAAGTCTATTCTCGTTCTTATATTTTTAACATGGAATTAAACATGTATTTTTTGACAGTTCCCTCTCAAGGTCCTTATTATTTATAAAAAAAACTTTATAAATAAAGTTGATTCTGGGGAACAGGAGTCATTTCGGAGCCTCAGAACCAAAGTAACGTAAGTCACATAATCCTTACTTTACAAAAAAGCGGAATAACGATCGCTTTGTGCATGCAAAGGATTGGACTTGCGTTCTTTTACCACTGTTAAATTATTAGAAAGAATATCTTTTTAGGATTACGTTCATACGGCTGAATGCAGAACAGCATTCAACATACTATGCTCTAATAAATGAAAAATTGCAATTTTTGGACTTACGTCAGTCTAACTTTGTGTTACAGATTTGTAGAAACAAGAAACCCAACGAGTAGCGCAATATCACAGCTCGTGGTTGGAAAACGTTTTTTGTTTTCAAGGTATCAAAATTCAAATTAATTCATTCCTTTTTATTTTCTTACCTCAGCTTGTATAAAAGAATACTTCAACTCTTCGTGCGGAGACGCCATTGTCGACGACGATGAAGAATGCGACTGTGGTCCACCCTACGTGTGCGAATCTTTGGATCCGTGCTGCACACCTCCCGTGCTCACTCAGCAGGGGTCTTTTGAGGACCAACTAGCGGCTTACAAGAAAGGTTGCAAATTGCGTCCGAAGAAAGATTGCAGTCTCACCGATTCTTGCTGTTCCGACTGCAAAATATGGAAAAGGAAGAATAAGAAGGTATGATTTCATGTGATTACAAGGTGATTATAATTTATGTTCAGATTACAAAACGCTTTAATTTAAAAACTACTTGTTAGAATGACTTGAGATTTCACCAGAACAGTCGTGATTCCATCGGAATTTGTTTGGTTAAGAGAAAGAAAATAGCCTCCAAATCTGCCGCGTTAAGCTCGGAAGTGTAGTGTTGTTCGCAAGAAAGATATAATAGATTTCAATGGTTTCCGAACAATTGATTAGTGTTTACAGCAAAAAAAGAGGAAAATCTTGACCCCGGAGAGATGGCGGATGACTTTAAAGCGGAATCATCTTTTTCAAATGTTAGAATCAGCCAGAAAGCGCCAAGTAGTAAGAGGTGCTTTCTCGATGATCCTATCTACAACAAAATAATAACAAACACCCTATCACAAATGGTGTTTCTGCTTTAAGTTCATACGCCATCTCTTCGTGGTCAGGCTTTTGTGACGAGAGAAAAGGTGAAACACGCACCTTACAGATGAGTAATGCATGGTGATTTGACATACCTTCCACCCTATTCTGCAACTAATTTTTAATTTAAACCGCAAAATGGCATGTTCCACATCAAATCAGAGGTTATCTGTGCTGATTGTGTGAATGTGGTGAGTATGTTAGGTCTTAGGAATTAGCATACCTCCAAAAAAGCAGTTTGAACCCCAGTTGCGCCATTTAACGGCAGATTTTGGATTTTTATGTTTTTTTTTTTTAATTAGTCAAATATGTTCCCATGGCTTCACGACTGTTCTAGTGAAGCATCAAGCCCTTCTGACTGGTAGTTTTTAAATTAGATCAGTTTGAAATCTAGACTCGAATGACTATAATCACCATATACATCACTTTAGGGGGGGGGGGGCTGGTTTGTCTCAAAAAAATCTCATATTTTAGTAAATAGGGAAAATTCTGTTAATTCTTAATCTGTAGCTAGATTTAACTGGATACAGAATTGGATTCGACCAGAACTTAAATTTAAATCTGAAAGTCCCATTACTAACCTAGTAGCTCTCCTTTGAACCTTTACTAATAAATAAATATCCTTCACCTTCTTGAGATGAAGAGACATAAACTGAACAGTGTACTCCAAATGAAACCTTACCAAACTTCCGTATAAAGGCAGAGAAACATCATCAGAAAATATCAATTTAAAATAGATCTGTTGATAAATCAAGGTATTCTATGAACCTAGTTACTTGATATATACTGCACAAATGACTAAACTTGAAGTCCTGATTTATTAGGACACTCAGATCAACACATTTTTCTGCTTGATTCATGACTGGTCCCTGTGAATAATAACTTGTGTTCCTTGTGTGCTTATTTGCAGCCTAAATCAGTGATTCTCAATCTGTTCAATGCTGAGGACCATTTGGTACCCTTCTAAACCCTGAGCAGACCATTTACGAAAGAAATAATATTTTTACAAAAATTAAAAACAAAATACCAGGTGAAATGAGAGGAATCGAAAAATTTTCTTTATAAAATTTAATTACAACTATAAAAATGATATATATTAATTTTCATTAACTGTTCGCAGACTACATGAAAATTTCCCGCGGACCACGAGTGGTATACTGACCACAGGCTGAGAAATACCGGCCTAAATGAAGCATTTGGCATTCCTCAACATTCATTGCTATACAGTCGACTCCCGCTATACCGCGATTTTTCACCAGTAACGAATTCTATACCTAACGCGAATTTCTCACCTGCAACGCCAAAATTTTCGGAAGGAAATCACGAAGCGTAAGTTTCGGCTTTGTTTGTTGGCTACTAAAAACATTTTGTTTCCCCCCCCCCCCCCCGTGAATGAACCTTCATCCCTTTAACATCACTGACACCGGAAGTTCCGACCCGTACTAGTCTGGACATCGCTTTATTAGTGTATTTAAATAACTACTCCTCAGTTTTTTATTTTTTTCATTCTAAATGCGAAAGTTGAGAAAATTTAAGGACTCCTAAGAGCTCTGTTTCATTGTGCTTGAACAACTAAAAAATGCCTCGAAGGTTACACGACAAATAGGTTTGAGTGAATCATATGTAATTATCAGTCCAGAAAAGGAAATCCGTAAAATAAAAGTTCGCTGAGTAAACAAAATGCAAAAATTTTGAAAATGAAAGCTGCTGTTGTATTGTGGATTGAAGAGACCAGGAAGAAGGATGTTATGATAGATGGAAACGTTATGAAGGAACTAGCGAAGCAACTGCACAGGAATATACTAGAATAACGATTTAATTAAGCAGCATAAATCATCATCTTCCTTTTTTAAGTTAAAAATGTTATTACTGGATCTACTGTACCGAATTATTATAGTTTATTATTTTATTATTACTACGTACTGTACGTACTGATCTGTTTAAAATTTCTCTTTCCCACACTGTTAAAAATTCAGGAAGATTTTCTGGTAATTGTTACTGTAAAATGGCGGACTAACGCATCACTGATTTTTACGGTAATTTATACCGCAGAAATAAGCGATCCCAGCGCCAATTGGTTGCTGTGGCCTACCAAGGAAACCGTAAAATTTTACAGTAACATTTGATTTTTACGGTAATAGTTACTGTCAACATGGATGCCAGTAACAATTACCGTAAATTTTCCGGAAAATTTTTAACAGTGCATGGATCTTTGATTTTGTGCATCGTAACAGTATTTTATGTTGAATAAAACAGCGTTTTTTTCTTAAATACGGTAAAATTCAGTGCTGGTGCTTTATGTAAGAAACGGTAATGTATAGTTAAGAAATAGTTTCAAACAGCTTGAGGTGGTGTTTACAAGTATCTGAAATAATTGGGTATGCTAATGAAAATTTGTATATATTGCCTTTTCCACAACGCGAAATTTTGACTTACGCGAGGGATCTTGGAACGCTCCCCTCGCATAAGTCGGGACACGACTGTACCCCCACTTGACTACTCTACTTAGAAATGTAATCTAAACGCTTTTGAAGCTGTTTCAGTTGTTCTTCACTTTTCTCAATCCCATAACTTTGACATCAACAACAAAGTTATTAATATTCTCAGGAATATTTTCACTAATACTATTCATAAGTATAATGAACAGGACAGGCCCTTAAACTGAACCTTGAGTAGCCCCGCTTAAAACATCACTTCATTTAAAATGATTTTCCCTAGTAACTACTCTTTGTTACCTTCCAGTCAGTCAGTTTCTAATATAAACTATAGCTTTCCCTCCTATTCCAATATCAACCAATTATCTGAGGCAACAACAGTTATATTTCCATTAAAAAGTAAAATGAGGACATAACATGGTAACGCCGAAAACGATATATAGTTTCTAATTCGTGTCCTAACAGCTCGAACAGAGTTGCTAGATCGAACGTTTCCCTAGTAGCATGCACGGTGGGGAGATAGTTGGCGAAAGGTGGCTAACGGTAGAAACCGGAGGGGAATGGTAGGTCGGCAACGAACGATGAGCCAACTATGGCCCTTCAGTTTCTGGGCATCGTTGAGCCAACCGTGAATATTTTCGATGGGCCATTGTTGGGAAATAGTTAGGCACTGTAGCTGATCGTTGGCCCTTCGTTGGCAAATGGCTGGTTGGGTAACGGTTGCCAAAGCGGACATTGCCTACCGTCGGCCAACCATAAGCTCCACCGTTGACCAACCATGTCCAACCGATATGTTTTTCTAGGGTTATTACTATTTGAGTGAATTCAATATCGTGAGAAGTTTAGCAAAGAAAAAAAATTAAAAGTGGCATGATAGATGGATTTCAATGAGATTCAAGCTACTGCAATTCGGTTTTGGCGCAATTGAACTTTTTCTCGTTAAATGTGACTTTTATGTATCAAAGGGTAATACAAGAAAACCTCCAAACGTTATTACAATTACATGAAAGAAACCTGATATGATCGGCCAACTATTTGGCGAGAACTGCATACAGGATTCTCCTCTATAATAATTATATGTTTCTGTGTTGTGCATGAAAGATATACAATGATCTTTCGTAATGGTCACATGTACTAGTTTTGAAATCGTAGTCTCATTGTAAGAATTTTAACAACATTGTTCTTTGCTTAAAAGATTAACGTCTTAGATTTTATTTTGCGTACTATCTTTTGTGTACTAACCTCCTAAAAAATCGTGGACAAATTCTGTCTGACGATCTGTGAAATTTGCAGACATATATTTCAATATCAAAATTTTTAAATGTTCGAATGCACCTTTCAATTAGAATCGCTTATTTGTGCATACCCATAATTTATCATTCTGCAAAATTTGGGACTCCATTCACCAAATTGAGATTTTTTGCCCTCACAAAAACTCAAGTTCGGGACTCCCTTATATGTGGGTGTTTGAGTGTCATTTTCTTTTTCTTTCTTTCTTTTTTTAAATTCATTTTGGAAAAAAAAAATTAACATTGAGTTTTACGGGGGGTTTTTTTCTTTGCGTTTATTATAAAAAATTGTCGCCAATTTTAAGAAAATTCTTCTTAATGTTTTTCTTTTCCCTCGATATTTCTCATTTCGATCCCTAATTGATGTTTGGCGTAAGATACAGCAAAAGAACACCACTAAGTAGCCATTCTAAACCGCGATAGTCAGAATTCTTGAATTTAAAGCTGTGTGTATCTGCAATTTAATAACAATTTCTTTTTTTTTCATGTAGAAACGTTGCTTCAGTGGCATAGGAATGTGCGACATTGCCTACTGTGACGGCAAATCTGCTAAGTGTCCAAAGGGGCCTGAAGCATCAGAGGGTCTCGCATGCTCCTTGAACGATAACACGACAGGTGAACCATTATTTTGCCAAGGAGGAGAATGCAAGCTGAGGCTGTGCGACTCTGCAAAACTGGAATCTTGCACGTGTGCCAGTTTGTCCGGATTTGAATGTCAAGTATGCTGCTTAAAAGATGGAAAATGTCAGACCTCCAGTGAATTGGGTTTGTTCGAAGGGAAGGCTTTTTTCAAACCTGAAGGAGCACCTTGTGTAGGAGGTATTTGCCTGTGAGTATCAATTTATGCTGATTCTTTAAATGACACTTTAGAACTGATATGAGTTGGTTGTAGGGTTAGTGCTTTATATGGTGGGGCTCTGCTAGCTAGTTGAGCAATGACCTTGACATATGTTTTCCTCGTTTTGGATAGTTCAGTGAAAAAGGAACGTGTTGTTGGAGCGGATTTGAGTTGAAATACATCGTCAATTACCCCTCCCTTTTACCAACAAAAGAGTGTGATTATTGTGAAGACAAATTATTGTAAAGGCCATATCACTGGGTTCACCGCACCTTCCACTATTTGTGGTCTAACCGTTTGGATGGGGCCCTGAAGATAGCTCTGTTATTTTGATACAGACAAGAAACCGAGCCAATACCTGGTCCAGCATCCCCAGAAGTATCGATTCACTTGGAGGACTTTGTGGTCACGATATATTCGAGGTGCCCAGTCAACAATAACGAACACGGAGGATCTTCGACTGGCTGACATCGAACCTAGGCCCCTTCGGTTACGAGACCGACGCTTTACTGATCAGCCAATAGTGAAGATCATGGCTCAACTGACCAGAGTCATACCATACAACGTGTTTTGTTTACAACTTGTCTGACATCGCATTTCAGTCAGTGAGAAGCAAAAGGATGTAGGGTAAAGGCACCAATTGCTAACACCACTCCAATTACTGACACATGCGCATTGTATCTTGATAAAATAAGCGGTTCAGGTCACCTAGGAATACAAAATCGGCGTCAAATCAATGACACAGTAATTTGCTACCGATTCTGGCCAAGCTCTAGTCTGCATTCATGATAAGGTGCTCAGGAATAAAGTTTTATCAGCAGTGTCTAGAGCAGCATTTAAAAGAAATCTGGAAAACGATAGTGAATAATTAGTGAGTGGAACATATGAACATGATGCTGAAAAAGAAATACATTTGACCCTTATTGGATGAGGTTATAAGAGGGATCTCACCAGCAATAGTGAAAGTGGCTTCAGAAAATGGCGGACTTGTATCCAGGGACAAAACAGCCACAGTGGTGTTCTCCGAAGAAACGATTACCTCGAATCCCACTGGTTCAAAACCTCATTCCAAAGGCGTTCAGGAAGCATTGTTGATCCAGGATCGATTCATCAGCGAAGATACCATAAAGTTATTTAAAGAATCACGACAAGGTACTGGTCATACTGAGGATTCATCTCTCTTAATGACTTTGAAAAGAACACGAAGGTGTTGCCTCATGGAGCTTGTTAGGAAAGGGATTTTGGACACATCTCAAGGAGAGCTCATTGACGATGCGCTCAGAGATGGGATGGGTAATGCAAACAATATCTTTCCAATCAGCATTCACTACTGGCAGGTGAAGATGCCATTGAATCCGCTCCATCCGAACCTCTCAAAGACTTTGGGAACTTCCTGCCCCCCCCCCCCCCTCCCGCTTCTCCAGCACCTCCAAAAACATCGACTCGGATGATCCACCCAGTTTAAATAACTGTAGTTAAATAACTGTAATAACTGCATCAATTGATAACTGTAGAAACTATTGTTCATAATGACCTCAATATACCAATGAAATCCAACCATTTTACAGAGCATGTTATAGAAGCCACCGTTCAAACTCAGGCAATTACGCCTGTAGAACCTAAAAAGTTACCAGTACCGAGTCTTTTCAAACGTGCTCTCAGTTGGCTAGAGCCTAGTAAAAAGACCGTGAAATCTCGCAACAGGGAGTTAATGCTAAGTGTTGTCTCTTCTGTTGAGTACAAAAATTATCTCAAGGCGAAACTTGATGAGAGAGCAAAAGAGGAACAAAAGAAGAAAGTGCGAGTGGCAAAAAAAGCTAGGAAAGATACAGAGAAAGGGAAGATTAAATTGTAAAAGGCAGCAGAAAGAGAAAAGAAGAAAGCAATGACGCAAGCAAAGAAGAAACTATTAGTGAAGAAAAAATCTAAGACTCAACCATAGCACTGTTAGACTCAGACATAGCAGGATATTTTACGAGTGTTTAAAGTTTGTATTTGTAGAATTTGATTAAATTGAAGAGTTCCTACCTTGTACTGTTACATAAAACATAGCTCAGAATCAGTAGGTCTCGACTCAGAATCAGTAGGTACTTGATTTGGGATTTCTTTGGGATTTTTTTAATGACCTAAGTACATTAGTTTTTCCATTTTAAAGTTGGAAATAAAATTAATTTGGTCCTGATACATGGTGTCAGTAATTGGTTCCTCACACTGTCAGTAATTGCTGCATGCATGTCAGTAATAGGAGAAAAAAAATGCATCCAAATTTTAAGCATAAAACTAATTGATTTATCGTTTTGATAATTTTGATGAGCGAAATGGAAAAAACCGATATTAGCCTAGTGGAAAAATTTTAAACTATGAGGATCGATTGATAAATACGGAAGAAAAAGTTGAAAAACCAAAAAACTCTAAAGTGTCAGTAATTGGCGCTTTTACCCTAAGTGGATTTTTCATATTTTTAATATAGGTGTTGCTAAATTCACGTCATAGGTATCATACAACACATTTTCTACGTCATGCTGTGTAGGCACACCTTTCAGGGTCTAGCACCACCTACTATCACCGCACTCTTCCCTCAAAACAAACGAGAGTTTCTTACAACATTTGTACTATAAAAATGGGGAAAACTTATTTTGGCAGTGTCGTAATGCTGTGATTAGGATCTGCGTAGTCTTCACAATGCTGCCAGGTAGGTTAGATTTGCACCAACTAGTTATTTCCGGATTTTTAAGTTTTACATCTACGCCCCTCTTTTTCTTGGAGCTTCATTTCTCATTCGTTGTCTCGTTTTCGTTTTTGTACCTCTCTCTCCTCAATAAAAGACACACAGGGGCGGACTGGACCACAGGGGCGGACTGGCCACGTGTGAGATGTGGAAAATTTCGCATGGGCCGTCCTTAACTCGGGTCGTTTTCTGTGCATTCAATGTGTACGTGCCGTTTTCCTCAATTTTATTTAAAAAAAAAAGTTCTTAGCTAGACCGGCCGTTCTTGTGTTGAGGGCTGCAGCCAGAACTGCTCTTTTCTTTTTTTTTTTTTTGTGGGGGTGAGGAGGGAGAGGAGGACAGTGGCTCCTTTTCCAACGGTCACTCTCAGGACGTTACTCTGTTCTTGCCAAACTATTACCGTATCTTGTTACGTAGGGAAAACGAAACAATGTCTTTGCTGGGTGGTCTTCGTCCGAAGCGAAGCCTTCAGGGTCCATGGGTCTCTCTCGTATCTGTTCGGGATTGATGTTTCCCGGAATTCTGGTAAGGAGTTTTATTGGGGGTGGGGATCTTTTTTTATGGCCATCTGAGACGATCTGAGACTGTCTGGGAAAAGATTACATTGAACCTTTTTCAAATGAAATAAGAGAAAGGCATCATCCTAAGAATAGAATGAATAGGAGCAAAACGTCTGCTAAAAAGGTTTTTTTTTTTTTTTTCGACTTTCTCAACCAATTAGATAATTTTGAGAACTCCTCAATTTCGTCTCCGAGGAAAAAAACGAGTCATTTGTTATACACCGTGTTGACTGCTCAATAGGATTGCTGTGTTTTAAATCCAACGGTGACAAGAATTTTTTTTAGGTAAGTTTAATACTTTTAATCACATCATCTGTTTTTTATTTATTTATTTTTTTTTTTGTCATCATCACTTTAAATAATAAGAACTTGAACTATCGGTTATAATTATAACAAATTGATGGTGTTACACAAAAATGGGTCAACCCACCAAGCAGTGCTTTTGACTAAATTGAGTTCTAAACTGAATTTCATGGCATATTAATAGAATTTGGCTTAAATCGTCTTTCTATCCCCGTAGTGTATCAGTTTATCTGCCAACCTATGTGAATAACTCATTATTTTTTTGAAAATTTTTGTTGGATAACTCATTTTTGTATTACACCGTCCAATTCATCTATTTTCGTTTAGCAAACATAAAATTTATAAAAGTACAAACAGTATAAATGTTTAAAACAGTGATTTCCAAAATTTTTTTATCCGTCGCCCCCCTTACCATTTTCCTTGAAAAAAGCAAATTTTAGAGCAACGTAAAATCGATATTAGGTATTTTTTGCATACGGTGAAACCTGTGTAAGTTGATCACTCGCGGTGCAGTACTTTGGTGGTCAACTTATAAAGGGCAGTAATGATTTTTCGAAATATTTTTTGTCATTTCTCGCACCGTGTATTCATTTTTCGAGGAATTCACCCTTATTACTCTTTCTGTTCAACTAACTTTCATTGTTTAACATTATTGAACGTGAAACCATAATTAAAAATACTATTCAAATAGTTTTATTATTTTTTCCTTGTTTTAAACTATATTAGACGCCGTAGTTTTAGAAATTCCATATGTGCCAGCTAATTTTCTCTGGCTTTCTCCTTTTTCAATTCATTTTAATATTTCATACTTTTTATTAATTTCAAGTTCAAAACTTTCTTTTTAAAGCCTTTTTATGTAACACTTACAGCCCAAAGAGCAACAAGCTCGACTCTCTCAGTTCATAATGGCAAAATTAAAATGTCCTATATCTTAATCCCTTGCAACCGAAATAAGCCAGAAGAGCTCTTTAGCAAGCCCATATCTGCGTATCCGCAGTGCGGGGGGCTCACTTCCTCAAGGGGGCTGACGGCCCTAGAAATTGAAGAAAAAAAGAAAGAAAACTAGCATTAAGACTTATTAACTTTACAAATAGACACTGGGCCCACTAGGGAGATGCCCTACTTATTCTGTTGCAGAGGGCCCAAAATATACAGATCCGGGCCTTAGCGCAATTCCAGTATTGCCACAACCTATTGTAACTGAAAGAAAATACTTCGTACTTTTCTACTGACACCTATTTTTATTGAACAAAGTACAAAAAGCTATCTCAAATTGAACAACAAATGAAAAACAAGTTTGGAGAATAAAGAGCAGCTTTATGCTGCTGTTTGGTTAGTAAAATGCTAGTCCGTCATCACTCATCAAAGCACTCATTAAAAACATTCTTGGAAAGCTATCAAATAATAATAATACTAATACAAAAATGATAAATTAATAAATAATAAAATAAAATAATTTACTGAAGAAAGTTTTAAAAAATAAACCAAGTGATAAACTTACAAAGGTTTTTTTTTACAATACTCCAAACCAAGTTTGGCGTACATTAGTGGTCAAGATAGACAGGTGGTCAAGTTACAGAAGTTTTCCTTCATTATAAGATAGGACTAATTCCGGTCCTGACAAAAGAGGTCAATATAGACATGTGGTCAAGTTACAAGGGTGGTCAACTCTACAGGTTTTACTCTACTTAATTTTAATTCAAAGCCTAAATACTGTACCAATTTTATCCACTTATTGTTACACACATTTTTTATGTTTTTTTTTTCGAGAGTAATTAATTTTTGAAGAGAGTTAATAAACTAAGATTATTAATATACTTCTCAAAGACAGCAGAACATTTTTCTCTCCCCCCCCCTTTTTTATGGTATAAAATTTAGGATTTGGAAGAATAAAAAACTTTGGCAGCTTAAACTTGAAGAAAAAAAAGAAGAGAGAGAGAGAAGGGTTTGTTCCGGTATCCAGAACCTGCCCTGAGTACAATTCGTATGCTTGTCCAAGATATGAGGATGTGCATGGCCCTCCTGAACTTAATTCATTTCTTTTTTAAACTCATGATTTTTTGTTTAACCCTTTCTCAAGAAAATTTAGAAGCTCTCATGTTGATGTCTGTAGATAAAGACATTTTAAATCAAATAGATTCAGAGGATACCATTGAAGTTGTTGCTCAACAAAGTAGACTTTTTGTAAAAAAGATTAATGTTGTAGAAATGTGTTTTTTTTCTCCCGATTTATTTTATTTTTATCTTTAGTACCAAGTAGTCTTTAACGGATATTCATAATCTATTACTTTTAAGGAAAAAAAAGTTACATGCTTTGAAGGGAATGTTTTGATAAAATTAAAAAGTTATGTTAAAGTTTAAGCAATTATTATGTCTTAAATACTGTAAAATTTTGTTTCCCTTTTTTTTAAATACAATTTTAAGAAAAGACTTTTTAAAAAAAGAGTTTTTTATAAAGGGTAAATAGTACCGCTCATGGCCATATGAGGTAATGAAAAGCAAGGGATGCAAGAGGAAAAATTGAAAATTTGGAGATACCAGTACAAATGATAGGTGGACCCCCTCCTCTGTCTTGGGGCAAGAGATAGTACCAGCAGCCCTGGTAGGTGCCGCTGTACAGCATGATTATGAAAAAATTCAATGAAAGCCTACCTAGGATGTAATCTTTATACGAATTTTACTCAAAACTTGAAAATATCTATACTTACACCCCTTTGCTTCTCACTGCCTCAAATGTATTACGTTTTGTTTTAAATAAGATTTTTATTCACTTTTACATAAACAAAATACTCTTAAATGCGGATTTTCAAAAAAGTCACACAGTTTTCACAGTGGTTTTTTTTTTATTGCGTAGAGCAATTTAAGCTTGCAAATATTTTTGAGAAAGTTAGATCCTTGAAATATCATCTGTATATTATGGGCGTTTGCTGTATGCTTAGTTTAAATTAATCTGCCCTCTAGTTTGCTTGAAATGAAAAGTTAAATAAGGATTTCTGAAAAAAAAAAAAAAAATCCTTGGTATTTCAGCGGGGGTAGAGAGGTGAGGGCTGCTGGAGGAACCCCCCCCCCCCTTTTTTTTTTTTTTTTGAAAAAACACACTAGAAACTTTTTAGGTTTGGAAAAACTACAGCGAACTTTTTTGGATGGGGCTGGCATGAATTTTTTTTCCACATTAAAAGTTTAGGACCAGTCCGCCCCTGACTGTCCACAAATGATGTCACGCTATAAAGGGGGAGGGGGAAGTCGTGAAATTGTGGCGGTTGTGACTAGGGGAGGGAGAGGTTACAATAACTGTGACATTACACATATTTTTAAAAGAATATGTTTATGAAAAATAGTGTGATATGTGACAAAGAGGAGGACGGAGGAATGGTGAATAGTGACAACTTGTGACAAAAGGGGCAGGGGGTTCAAAAATGCTGAAAAAAAAGTGTGATATTACGAACAGCCCCTAACCAAAATCCTTTAAAGATTACTGGAGGAATGTCTTCAATATATACAGATCACATTCAAGTGAAAGGCATTTTTCAATTTTGTTAAGTGTTATATTGGATCGCTCCGACATTTTTTTTTATCTATTAGCATCTCTATAAACAATAAATCCCTGAAACATATTACTTTAAATTCTATATACAAAGTTATTATATTTTTTGTGCGTTCTATCTAATAGCAAAATAAATGCTTTTTTTTAAACCAGAAATGGAAGATGCGTAATTTCAAGTAAAAAGCAGACATATACGGAAAAAGATATGACTAGTAAGAACACCAATGAAGGAGATAAAAAGCAAGTCGGTGTAACAATCGTTTCAAGTAAACAGCCGATACTTTCGGATAAAAGTTCCAAGACCAAAATAATAGTCATTGAAGAAAATAACAAGACAATGACTGGGGTTACAGTTTCAAGAAAAAATCAGACACTTGACAAAACTGACACCTCTGACGATAAGGAATTCAGTGACGAGGAAGCTTTTAGACCACCACCTGCTGCAATGGGAAGAAATTTGCAGTCAACTCATTTCATAATATTTTTTATCATGGCCTTGTTGCTCATTATTTGGTAATATGACGTTAAATATTAAGTAAAACGTTTCCAAATGCCTACAGCAAGGCCGAATGCAAAAGTTTACGAGTGTTTAAATGCTGTGCATTCTTAAAATTATTTTCTATGTCTCTGACTTGATTTTAAATCTTTTTAAATTTGAGTTTTGAATTAAAGTTGGATGAATAATGTTGTTAGAAATCTCTGAAGTTTAATATTGATTTAGTCCCGTCATTTCGAGTTTTTCTAGGGAGTGGGATGCAAAAGGTATCCACCCAATGTAAATTATACCACAAAACAGCAAGAACCACTTACTTAAACACATATAACTTTCATGTAAATGCAATAATTTCTCAAAACCACAATGGGCAATTGCTTCGCCCCTCACTGACCCCTTAAATGACGTGCCTGTACTGGTTATACATGAAGCAATATATCAAAAAATTTTTACTCCTAGTATATTTTTGTTGTGTGGTTATTTGGACCTGAAATGTTGCAGCAATAACTATACTGAGTTGGCGAAAAAGTAAAAATGACAAGCTGTGCATTCTTTAATCCAACCATATTCTCTCCAATTTTCAATTCAAATCAATTATAGGGGGCGTTTATTGTCTCTGACCAATGGCTGCTGAAAGAAGTAAAACCAACTTACTTGCAATGTGACCCGTCCAATGAAACGCCTTGACTGTACAAATTGGAAATGTTACACCTCTTTGACTAATTTCTTAAATTACAAGGTGACGTTTCAAAAGCTCTAGAACAAATACCGCATTGCGAATTCCGTTCGTTAATTTTTTTCTGCGTTTTTCCCCTTAAAGAAGATGGACGCTTCTGAAATAAGACAGAACCAAGGGCCAACTGCTGACCTATAGTCTTGTATTATTTTCATGGGGCGTCAATGAACGGAGATCTCATCAACATCTTCATTCGTGTTACCTTCATTCTGAAGCTCACGACTTAAAGGATTGGTAAAGGGTTCCTTTTGAAACCTCAAAAAGTGCATCTTTTTTTCTTCAATGCATACTCAGTTTTAACCAGTTGTCTTCCTAAATGTTTTATTTTGACATCTGTTACAGGGTGTTTCTAAATGAATATTGAGATTTTAGCGCGTTGTAATATTTATAACGTAAACTTAAAATCATAATTATACGTATGAAATGAAAATGCAACTCAAGCAGCTTTACGTACAAGCTTATAAGTGCTCAATGTGAGCACCTTTAGTCCCACGGCACACATCAAGTCGATAGCCCAGTTCTTACCAAACGTTATTTAGTGTCTGCGGTGTAAATGATGCAACACTGGCTTCAATCCTGTTTCTTATGTCGTATAAGTCAGATAATAGTGAAGGCACATACACAAAATCCTTTATGAACCTCCACCAGGAAGAAATCACATGGCGTGAAACCCGGTGAGCGGGAAACATGTTTCGTATGACCGCCACGCTTACTGGATCTCCCGAGGATTTACTGTGATCTCATGTAATTTCTACCTGTAGGGGTTCATAAAGCATCGTGTGCATGTGACTCTACTACCAGCGAACCTAAGAAACAGGCTTGAGGCAGCTGTTGCAACAATTCACTACAAACACTAAACAACGATTGTGAAGAATTGGACTGTTGACTCGTTGTGTATTATGTGACTCAAAATGCTCGCATTGAGCACTTGTAAGTTTGTACGTTGTCGCTGTTGTTGACTACTTCCTCCTGTCTAGCCGCAAGCTAGGCAAGGTCCATGAGCCGAAGAGTCTTCAAGAAATCGTACACCAGGAGAGGACTGGAATATATATCCTCCCTAACAAGTCCTGCACAATATAAAAGACGATCCGGAAATGCTAGTACTAACTTACATTTAGTACAAGTCTCATAAATTTACTGATCTAAGTGAAAGGATGCACTTGATACCCATTTGCAAGTCTACTAATTGTCGTTTGGACGACTCTATCCGCCTTGACAGAAAGGGCACCACCTGTCCTGAGTTTGAACGCATTACTGTTTCAGTAGATCTTTCATGTCATGTATTAACAATCATTTTGAGTTTTACGAAATAAATTTGCAAAGCATTAAAACCCCGATATTCATTTAGAAACACCCTGTATAACGTTATAGTTTATATTGCGTGCTCTATTTAATTGCGAAATAAGTGTTTTTTGTTTCTCAACCAGAAATGGAAGATGCGTAATTTCAAGTAAAAGGCAAACATTTAAGGATAAAGATACGATTAATAAAAGCAACAATAAAGATGATAAGAACGAAGGTGGAATATATGTTTCAAGAAAAAATCAGACACTTTCAGCAGAAAAAGGCCAAGATGAAATGAGAAATATGGTTCCTGAGCCATCACCAAGCCCTCCACCTGCCGGAAGAGGACGACAATTGCAATCAACTCAAGTCATTTTAGGTTTTCTCACTGCTTTGCTGCTGATTATTTTGTAATCTTACATTTCATATTAAGATTTCAAAAAAGGTCGCTGAAACCCTCAGCAATACAGAACACAAAATTTTGTGAATGTTTAAATGCAATGTATTCTTAACATTTTTTAAAGAAGCTTTGGCTTTCTTTTATTTGCTTCTTAATTTAAATTTTGAAATAAAGTTTGATGAAGAATTTTTTCTCTGCAATTGGATCTCTGTAGTCTAATATTAGGTATTTATGAAATAAACCTTTGTAAATGTCGTTAGCGAAGAAAGACGCGCAGTGGCACATTTACCATGTCGCAATAGCGAGGGAATCACGTGAAACTTATTTATTTAGTTTAGTTGGTGCCTAAAGGCTCCCCAAAAAATGTTTTTAGACGGGCCTTCAAACCTTTAAATCCGCCACTGAAATCGGAGGTCAAACTCGAAATTTCTATAGTTTCAGCATAATTTGGGAAATATTTTGATGTGTAATAGTTTAGTTGGTCGATTTAAAAAGTCAGCTTTTTAGGAGGGTTCTAGTCCTTAAGGTAGAGGCAAACACCCTAATTTTAAAAAATAAATAAATTTTGAGATTTTGAAAAATATAGAGAGCCCTAGTGTTCTTTCTAAATCCGCAATTGTTTTTTGAATCGAAGAGTTATTGAGAAAACTAGAAGAAATTTACTTAACTCAAATGCACATCTTATGACTAAAATTTACTTTTTCTTTCTTGATTTTTCTCATAAGAACGTTTTCAAGTTTTTTATTTACGCCAACAGCTCTAGCGGAAAAAGTATTTACTTTAAAGATTTGAAACTTTGTGCAAACATGGTAATTGAACAAATTACTGTGATATAAATCTCGAAAAGTTAATGTACATGCAACATGTGGTTTTGAAGCAATGATCAATTAAAGTTAGGGGGCAGAAGGCACGTTTTCCGGGGGAAATTTTGAAACATTTACCCATAAAACTTGTTTCTAGTTAATTATTTTCAAATTGGAGGGTCATATCACTCTCTGGTATCTCACAAAGAAATAGACACAAAAGCTTTTTAAAATTAAGGAAAAAATAAATGCTCGAAGTAATTTTTTTGCTAAAAATATAGCATTTGCTTGAAAAAAAAAACATTTGAAATTTTTTTTTCAACAAATAAGCAGTCAAAATGTGTTATTTATGTCAATGTTCAATAATCGTACAAAGTTTCAGAAAGGTGCAATGAGTATTAAAGAAAAATATATTTAGGGTGTTCGCCTACCTTAAGAGGGCCATTCTGCAGCATTTGAAAGTGCCGCGCCATCGCTTTTGGGGCACGAAGCATCATCGTATGTTCAATAATTATGTGAAAGCGCGCCTGATTCAAATCATTGGTACGAAAATGCTTAAACAATTCCACAAATGAATTTTGGTTGAAGGACTAAAACTACTGCCGCTTGAACCTACTTATGAGCAATTTATCAAATTTCAGAGAGATTTCTAGCATTGGAACTTCAAGCAAAAATAGTCATCTTAAATGCTCTATGCAATCTTTCTTATGTATTACGCCAAATAAAATCGTCGCACAAAAGCACGACCAGGGCCGCTGGGAGCCAAGGTATGCCCCATGTCAGTTTAGGCGCCAGGTTCCCCCCACAAAATTTTTACTACTCCGATTCCTAGCCGTATCCCTACTTTCTGACTAGGCTGACATGGCCTCTCGTCGGCCCTGGGTGCGACGCGAATCGAGGATAAATAGAAATGTTTTATTACAAATTCTTTTACCTGCAAGTGTTCTATGGATTCAACGCAGTGGCGAAGAGAAAGGGGGAGGGGGTTAAACCCTTCTAGAACATTTGATGTTTTCGTTTTTACACATACTGTCAATCCTTATGTTGTAAGGAATGTTGCGAATAAAACCCTGACGGTTTTTCTGACTGGATTAGGAATTTGACATAAATAAATCTCAAACCAAGAGTTTCATAAAAACTTATTTCAAAACATTCAGACAAGAATTTATTCTAAAAACAGAAGACTTATTTCTGAAAACAGAAAAGAAATTGCACTACCACTATAGTGACGTACGTAAAATTAAAGTAGTATATGCTTCAGCTGTTGAGCTTGATATCTCCATTCCCCATCTGCATTTGCATTGACGAATATTTTGACAAAACTTATTCTGCTATATCTTATGCAAGAAAGATAAATGTTCATCCTGAGTCATTTTTTTTCGCCAAAAGTCGAAAAGATTTTAAGTTTTTATCGTCTACTAGCAAAAATACCCGGCGTTGCCTGGGTCAGTAATAATTATTAGAAAAAATCGTTACTTGCTTTTGTTTTCTGTTTTAAGTAAAAGAATTTAAAACACATCTTTTTGACGTGATTAAAAATCGAGTTTCTTCCTTACCCATAAAATAAAATAGCAATAAGTATAAAGAACAAAGTAGTATTGATTTACAAACGAAAGCACTATATTTAAGCATATACAAATTTAAAAAAACATGAAATTAATCTTCTCATGTTTAAAAAGATTAATCTGTTGATACTTTTTTTTTTAACATGGAGTCTAAAACCTTCTCTGTATGGCTAATGAAGTACGAAGTGATTAAAAAAAAGTAGCTGCGCTCGTAATCCCCTTATACTTGCTTTAGTTATTTCGGTAAATTTCAATCATTGTGGCTCTTGGTGCGATTTTACCGAATTTGCGAAAGTCGTTTCGAGGTACCTTCGATGATGCTCCCCCATTCTTTCCTTACTTTGTAAAACGATATGATATTAATTTTCGTTACAGAGATATCGTCGCCAGATGCTGAGATATTTTTGGTCACCATAAAATGGCGCTAAACAGTTTCATCCGAAATGTTACCGAAATAAGTAATAAAATTTGGTGATTGTTTGAAATTGTGCAAAAAGGAAAATTAATGGAAGTTTTTGTGCTGTTTATGGATTTGCCTAATTTAGTTGCTGGATTATTTAACACAGTAAAAAAAGTCTTTTGAAAATTATTTGATTGGCGATATTTTGTTTACATGGTGAAAGCTGAGAAACATTATGACGTAGTCTTCGGCTTCAAAAACAGCAACGTTGAAAAAACTGCCAAATGCATCAGCTACGGAAATCTTTCTGCAAAAATTTTGGCGATCTGCTGGTTGTTTGGATAATGAGTAAGTGTTCAATTAGCATAAATAATAATAAAAACCATTAATTACACTAAAGTTCCGTTTAAATGGAAAATCATCAGCCAAATCATGTATTATTTGCCAATCTTGTGCAAAAATCTTACTTTAAGATTTGACTTGAGAAAAGCCTTGAACAATCACGAAAAGCAAAGAAAGTCAACAATACAACAATTGTCGCTATCGACAGGGAGTTGAGATGATACACTAAATACTGTATTGAGTTGAGGAAAGCCTTCGAACATGGATCTAAAAAGCTCATAACTCGTTTTTTATTCTACTTAGAAATTTCGAACAGGTGCCATCTTCAGCAGAAAAATCAGAGCTTTCGATGGACATATAATGTAAATATGTGCAAGTATTTTTCATCCCAATATTAGAGAATTTATACAAAAATTATGTTTTATTACCCCCCTAAGGGGGTTTTCAACCCCATAACGGGACGAAAACTACCCTATGTGTTATTCTGATGCATAAGCTATATTATTGTAAAGTTTCATCAAAATCCGTTCAGTAGTTTTTGCGTGAAAGAGTAACAAACATCCATACATCCATCCATACATCCATACATCCATCCATACAGACAAACTTTCGCATATATAATATTAGTAAGATTTTCACGATTTAGACACACGGCAGTGTGTCAGCCAAGTTCGGAAATCAGGCGACACATCTGCCAGTGTGTATCTTACACGAATCATTTCAAGCTACTTTTGACTCCCTCATTTCTCAAAAACTATTAAATCTGCGTGCTTGAAATTTTGTATGTCTAATAGAGCTGCCTATCAGAACTATAATCCTAAATTTCATGAATGTACCTCTTATAGTTATGGAATTATTACTATCTGAAAAGTCATTTTTTACACTGACTCACTCACTCACTCACCAAAATGTTTACGAACTTCCAAGTGTCTCACATACTTGAAATTTGGTATAAGGATAGATTTTCATGCATGTGTAAAGGGAAAAATCTAAAAAGCCAAAAAAACTACATTAAAATAAAACTACGCTATTTTTTATGAGCATCACGGCGTAATCACTTCACCGCACGATTGCAAAATATTTCGCCAAATAAATCAAAACAAATGGGCTCGTCAAACGTTGCCAAAACAAATTTCTTGAAGTTTTAAATTAACAATTTAATTTCTAACCAAAATGGGGCTTGAAACAATACTTTAAGTTCCGCTAAAATGAAAAATGATCCATCAAATAATTAAAATTGCAAATCTAGAGCTAAGCCTTTAAAATCAAATTTTATAAAAACTTTAGATCTCAATTAAATGCAAAATTTTACAGGAGGAGCAAAAATGGCAGCAATAATTTCAATAATTGAGAAATATTTTCACAAATTCTGCATATTTTACGATCTACGTTATGATAATCTCCCCGAACAATAAAGAAACTCCAGACAGATTTTGAGATGAGTTTTAGCAATTTTCCTAATTGTCGACAAATTTGAGGAAGCCGAAGACCAAGATCTAATGTACGTTGGCCTTGCTGATAAATGGGAAAACAGATGATTATTGCCCAAAATTGGCGATCGCGCCAAGTCCCCAGTTATCAAAATATCTTCATAACTTCTAATAAAATGAAACCGCAAACCAGTGTACCGTAACAGCAGGAAAAAAAAAAAGAAAATCCTATATTTGTAATATACGCTTTTGCATTTATAACTGTCTAAATTAGAACATAACCTTTGATTTAGTTTTTCAAAAAGTAATGACATCCCAACAAAACATAAATTTGAAAAAGAAGCCAAGTTCGGTTGAAATGGGGTGCGGGAAAGACGGTGTCACCGACAAAAAAAATTCAGATCTAAACAGTTACCAAGTTCCATAGCAGTTCCTCATAGAAGTTGGATTTTCCCATATTCTTCAATTCATTTAGAAAACAATTTTTTACTTTCTTTGATATTGGATTTAAAACTTGGCAAGTTTGGAAAAAAATTTAAAAAATAGTGATGACTAAAACTTGCCGCAAGTTTAAAATCCATTATAAAAAGCAAGTAAAAAAATTGTTTTCTAAATGAATTGAAGAACATGGGAAAATCCAACTTCTTTGAGGAACTGCTATGGAACTTGGTAATTGTTTAGATCTGAACTTTTTTTTGTCGGTGACACCGTCTTTCCCGCACCCCATTTCAACTGAACTTGGCTTCTTTTTCACATTTATGTTTTGTTGGGATATTATCTACTTTGACTTATATTTATTTCTATTCGGAGAGCACCAACCACTTAGCCATTAAGATAACTGCTTTTAGGATTTCTTTTCCCTTTTGTCATTTCATTAAGAATCATGGCGAAGAAATTGCAGTCGAGCCAGTTCGCTGCCAAGAATTTATATGTTTGAGGCATATTATCAACTCTTGCTCTGTATCAGTGTTTCTTAAATTGTGTTCCGCGGAACCCCAATGTTCCACGAAGCTCTCTCAGGGGGTCTATGAGACTTGCATGTTTTCATTCCACATCTTTCAAATTTGTCAATCAAAAATCGGCAAAAAAGCTTTCCCAAAAATAAAAATAAATTACTTTCACTTTCGTAACTAATCTGAGCTTTATTACCTATCAGGGTTTGCCACTATATGAATAATTTTATTTGTCGCCTGATATTGTGCCTTTCAGATTCCACTTCGAAATTCTTCCAAGATCAGTCATAAAGCACCTCTTTCTCACTTTTAAACACTTCAATTTCAAAATAGTTTAAAAGTGACTTCAATGTTGAAAAACTTAATGGAAGGGCATCCCAAATTCCCTTTCCTGCATCATTACCAAATATTGCCAAAAATTACGATTTTTGATGTAAATTTCAAATATTCTACTATTAATTCTAGTCACTCTCCCAGTATATATGGCAGCAGTTACAAGAACAATTTTAACATTTAACGAGTGAGGACCAATTTAAGTCAACATAACATACAGTGACATCAAAGTCTCTGGTTTATAAATAACTTTAAAAAATGTTGTAAAATAAGAGACATTTTAGTTTTTAAGTTTTAAAACCTTTTTCTTTGTAAATTTTAGTGAATTATTAACACTATTGTAGGTAAAACACATCAGTATTTCTTTTCCTAACTAAGAAAATATTTCAATCATATAACTCATGCATAAATTCTGAGGCTATTCATCCCTTTCAAAAATACTCAGAATCACAAATAGGCATAGGGGGCTCGCACAAGGGGGGCAAGAGGGCAATTGCCGTCTCACTTTCAGCAGTAAAGGGACTTTGCCCCTCCACTTGTCTAAGTTCAAAACTAATGATCGAATGAAAAATGATAGTGATGATCTATTCACTTGTTTAAAGAAAGAACTGACCTAATAAGAACTTGTTTTATGCTTTTTTCATATTATTATTTTGTAAAAATCAAAATTGAACTTTGATTTTGTAGGAGGGAATCTTTTCTGTGGCCATCTGATCCCGCTTTTCGAGTCCGTTTCTCGAATTTTCGGAAGATCAATTCATTAATAATGACGTAAAAATTCAATTGCTCAATTTTCGAAGAAAAAAATTAGCTCTAAGGGTGTGTCGCCCACCAAACCTGCCCCCCCCCCACAACTCCTTTGACCCCCCATTTTTTTGGGGCACTATGCAAATAGGAGTGTTTTGGTGTTTTATAAGAATAAATAATAATTAGCAGTAATCAGTAATTACCATGGTCTGTAATGAAGTCTATTAAATTATCAGTTTGATGACAAATAGTTAGGATAGTCTCTTTGAAATAAGAACCTGGCTCCCTCTCCAACAGAACCTTGGCTACGCCCAGCAAACTATTAACAAAAAGCTAAGGGTTCCACGAGAAAAGTGAGCATTTAAAAGGGTTCCACTTACCAAAGAAATACTATGCTTGTTATCAAGTCTTGCATAAATTTGGGAGCTCAAACAGAACTCTGAAACATATAATTCGAATATAATTCAGAGTAAAAATGATTTTAAAGGAGAAAATTAAATTTTCTTGAAATTTTACACGCACAAAGCAGAATAATCTCAAACTGTGTACAGTGGAAACCCGATTTTACGTTTCTCAAAAGGACTGGGTTAAAAATATGTAAAATGTGGAAAAATGTAAAATGCGGGAAATACAAGGAAAGCAAAAATCAAATACCCAAAAACTAAAGATAGAAGAGAAGACCCTTTTAAAAGGTGCAACATCTGTAGAGAAACCTAAGCTCTATGCTCCTTCCCAACTATTATTCCAATAGAGAGCGCTGCAAGCGCTTATTGAATTAAGTAAGTTGATTATGGAAAAATTTAGTGGCAACTCTGACAGTGGAAGAGATGAAATAGAATTCGACCCACCGTCGTCATTAAAGGGGACTGGGCGACGTTAAATATGCTCGTGGTCTCAATGTCCTCCAAGTGAAACGATACCTCTGGGGGTGCTAGTACCAGGTAGCTATTAGCTCTTGGACTAGTTCTAAATTCTCATTAACTGTTCGATCCGGTGATGGTGCTGCCATCTATCGGTATATAAAATAATGGAGGCAAGGCACTAGTATGCAGACCTCGACATAAAATACAGTTGAAGTCAGTTGTGACTCTTGAATAGATAGAAATAGAATTCGAAACACGAAGCGCAAGCTCCGTGGAAGCGAGTAATTTCGCTGTTTAGAATAAATGATTTGGTTTAATCACCAATATGTAAATAATGTACATAGTCTTCAATAAAGATGTCAAGTTTTCTTCGAATCGTGATAATTTGAACCTATCACTGAACCACCGGATCGACATAGAATTTGCAAGATTCCCCACATGGTGCATCGGCATCGGAAAGATGAACTATTGAAATTTTATTAAGTGGATCGCATTTGGATAGCATTTTTATGCGAAGACTGCAAAAGGTAGGAACTTTTGAGTTATTTACATTGTTGAAAATCATTGAAAATGGAACCAAAATCATTTATACAAAAAAGAACTGTTCTTCGCTCTTCTACTACGGTAATCGTAAAAAATGTTGATAAATACATAGAAGAAGAGCAAAATGAAGAACTAGAAAATTGTTTAGAACTGTTAAATAGCAAGGAGATAGAACTGGATAACTTAGATGAAAAAATACAAATTTTGATAGAAGACGAGAAGAAACTAGATTCTGATATAGAAACTTCCATGAATTATAAAGATAAAATAACTTTGACGAAATATCGGATAAATCGTTATTTTAAGAAATTAGAGCAGCGAAATGAAAATAAAACGTCCATTAATAACGTATCAAATAATTCCTCTCTTATCGATGAAATTCGAAACCAAACACAAAGTAACGTACGGTTACCAAAAACTTCCATCCAAAAATTCAACGGTGATTACGGTGATTGGATAAATTTTTGGAATTCTTTCGAAGTAACTATTCACAAGAACACGACACTTTCAAAAGTCGAAAAATTCAACTATTTGAAAAGTTATTTGAGCGGAAATGCTGCTAGTGCTATAGAAGGTTTTTCGATTTCAGAAACAAACTATGATTCTGCGATAGACATTCTCAAAAATAGATTTGGTCAAAACGACTTGATAATTAACACGCACATTTCCAATCTCTTGAGTTTGACCCCGGTACAAAGCTCAAATGAAGTTACGAAATTAAGGAAATTGTATGATAAAATTAACGTACAAATAAGAAGCCTTTCTTCACTCAATGTCCAACCCGAGAGTTACGCGAATATGTTAATTCCTGTTTTGATGAAAGTAATTCCTGCTGATATCGCTCTAGAATTTCACCGCAATAGAGAGAATTCAGCCAATATAGATTTGAATGCATTTCTAAACTTTCTCCGTTCGGAGATAGAATCTCGGGAAAAAATCGCTAGTATAAAACTTCCGCCTTCGAATAGCAGTGAACAGATTAACACAAGTACTTTGAATAATAAGCAGTTCAGAAAGATCCCTTCCAGATCACAGCACTTTACAGAAAACAGATGTCCTTCAACACATGAGCTAATTGCTAAAACGTCAATAAATCTTGACAAGTGTCTATTTTGCTCAGAAGATCACGAGTCGGAAAAATGCGTAAATCTTAACGTGGATGAAAAAAGGAATGTATTGCGGGGGGATGGCAGGTGTTACTTATACCTTAGAAAAAATCACAGAATATCTGCTTGCCACTTTAAGGCAACTAAGCGTTGCAAAATTTGCAAAGGAGCTCATTCCGAGGCGATTTGTTATAAATCCCATTCAAAGTTAAAATATAATGACACCGACAAAAAAGAAGCAAGTTCACTTTCGAGAAATAATGATAATCAATTTGAAAAAAATAAGGAAATCATTTCTGCCGTATCACATTCTAAATCCAATTCGATGCTTTTGCAAACTTGCTCGGTAAAAATCAAAACAAAACAAGGCATAAGCTATCCGCGTCTTCTTTTGGACAATGGAAGCATGAAGTCTTTCATTACACAAGAATTGGCTAATAAATTAGATCTTGAAGTAATTAGAAAAGAAAAATTATCGGTTTACACTTTTGGAATTACTGCGCCAATTCAAAAGACTTACGACGTCATTAGATTAGTACTAGAACATAGAAGTTCCCCTAATTCTAGAATAGAAGTTGAATTATTGGTAACCGATCACATATCAGGTTCGGACATTCCTCCACCAAAATCAAAAGAAATTAGACAAAATAAACTGCTACGAAATTTGATATTAGCGGATTCTCTTGACAGTCAACAACCTGTTGGCATTTTGATCGGAGCAGATTATTACTGCAATATAGTAACGGGTCACATTAAACGTTTGAACAAAAATCTTGTCGCTGTAGAAACTATTTTTGGCTGGAGCCTACAAGGACGAGAAGGAGAAGATAACTTTGCTTTATCATTTAATGTGATAGTAGAGGAAGATTTAATCTCGAAACAAATAGAAAAATTTTGGGATTTGGAAAATTCCGGACTCATATGCGCAAATCAAAATTATAATTCAACCGAAAATGAAATCCTCAAATAGTTCGAATCTGATGTAGTATACGAAGATTGTCGGTATAAAGTTAAATTACCATGGAAAAGTGACACATCAAGATTGGATGATAATAGAGAAATCGCGGAACAAAGGTTCAACCGACTTAGAAATCGTTTCAAAAAAAATCCGCAACTATTTTCTGAATACCAAAACATAATACAAGATTACTTGAAACAGAATATAATTGAACCCGTCACAGACGAAACGGATAGAGAAAATATCGTGTTTTATTTGCCTCATAGGGAAGTAATACGTGAAGATAGAACCACAAGCAAATTGCGAATTGTTTTTGATGCGTCATCACATGACTCAAACTCCGCATCTTTAAATGACTGTCTCCACGTTGGCCCAAATTTGTATCCGGAGATATTCGAAATTCTGTTAAGATTTAGATATTATCCAGTAGCATTTACTGCAGATATAAAGCAAGCGTTCTTACAGATTCTCTTAGATAAAGAAGATCGAGACGTAACCAGATTTTTCTTCACAGACTTCCCCACCAATGACAATATCCCGCCTCTTGTTTATCGTTTTTCAACAATTCTTTTCGGACTGAATAGCTCATCATTTTTACTATCAGCAACTCTCAAACATCACTTTAAAAAGTATAAACAACTCTACCCTGAAACAGTTAGTATTTTAGAAAATAATGTTTATGTAGATGATGTAATTTTAAGTCGAGACACAGTCAGAGAAGCCTTGACTACTTCTTTGGAAACAATCCAGATATTCAAGGAAGCGAGCATGCAACTGCACAAATGGCATACTAATTCGAGAGAATTACATGAACTTTCGGAAAAAGAAGGCATAATTTCAAATGCAAATTTTCAAATTTCCGATGTTGAAAACACCGCCTTAAAAGTTCTGGGCATGGCGTGGGATAATTCGAGGGATTTACTGTATTTTGATATTCGAAGCCTATTGTCATTTTTATCGAAGCCAATTGAGACAAAAAGGTTTATTCTACAAGTGTTAGGACGAATTTTCGACCCAATAGGAATTTTGGGACCCTTCACTGTAAGAATCAAACTCTTGATTCAGAAGATTTGGGCATCACATATAGATTGGGACGAGCCACTTCCTGAAGATTTGATCTCCCTATGGAGAAAATGGTGCGAAGAGTTGCATCAAATGAATAAATTCAAAATCCCTCGACATTATTTTTTTGAAAGTTTGTGCTCAGACATTAGAAATATCGAATTACCTTGCTTCTCAGACGCTAGCACGGTGGCATATGGTACAGTTGCGTACTTACGTTTCAAGACGAATGATAAAGAAATTCAAACGACGTTCATTGCTTCCAAAAATAGGGTAGCGCCATTGAAAATATTCACCTTACCCAGATTAGAAATAATGGGGGCATTACTATCTGCCAAACTGGGAAATAATATAGTGAGAATTTTGAATTTAAATATTCCTTGTTATTTTTGGACCGATTCAAGCATAACGTATTTTTGGATCAAGAAACAGCCCGATGCATTTAAACCCTTTGTTAAGAATCGTGTTCGGGATATTCAGAAGTTGACGTCACCAAATAATTGGGGACACTGCAGAAGTTGTGATAATCCAGCGGACTTAGTCAGCCGTGGAGCAAAGATCTCAAAGTTGATTAATGAACCCCTTTGGACACAAGGTCCACCTTGGTTGAGACTTTCGCCTGACCATTGACCAAAATTGATCCATGAGAAAATAGTAGAAGAATCTCAGCTAGAATATAGAAAAAAATCCCTGGAGACACATGAACTTGAATGTATAGTCGAAACTAGAGAAGACCCAGTTGATTTATCCAAATATAGTGACTTAGAAAAGTTGTTGAGGGTTACAGCATGGACAAAACGCTTTATCGCGAAATTGAGAAAATCTAGTAACATACAAGGAGCTCTAATTACAGAAGAGCTACAAGAAGCAGAAAATTTATTGATTCGATGTGAACAAAAGAGACACTTTGGAGAAGAATTTAAATTTTTAAACGAGGGTAATTCGGTTGAAAAGAATTCCCCGTTGTACAATTTCGCCCCCTACATCAATGAAAAGCAAGTCATGAGATTAGGAGGAAGATTGGAGTTCTCAGAGTTTTCTTTGGATAATAAACATCCAGTCATCTTGCCTACAAACTCCGCGCTAACAAGACTGATAGTACTTAAAGAGCATGAAAAAATAATGCACGGAGGTACATCTGCTACTCTAGCCAAAATTAGATCTCGCTTCTGGATCCCGAAGGGGCGCCAGTTAATTAAGAAGATCATCAAAAAATGCTTGATTTGCCAGAAATATTTAGCCAAACCAGCAGATCAAATGTCAGCGCCTTTACCGAAAGATGGAATCCAAGAGTCACCACCATTTTCCATTTGCAGAATTGATTTTGCGGGACCTGTATATGGGCAGTTCTCAAAAGGTGGGAACAAACACAGACTTCAACTTTGAAGCTTCAACACCAAATAACTTTCATTTTAATTAACTCTAAAATTTTTGAGGTAAATTATAATGCTGTATAGAGACAAGAATTGACATAAATTATGAAAAAAAAGCTCTTCAAATGCCCTTAAAAAAATATTTTCTTTGCTAAAAGGCACAATTTTGGACATACCAAAACGTTAACTGAGCAAATGTACCATTAAAAAAAATTTTTTTAAATTATTTCCATACGTTTCAAAAAAAAATTAAAGGTATGAATCTTACACTGAATAACTTTTTGTTAATATTTTACACAGATAACAAAAATAAAGATAGATTATTTACTTTGTAAACGATTTAAAAAAAACGTAACTTTGAAATTTGATGTATGTCCAAAAGTTGCGATCTTTAAAATGCTATTATTTGAGAAATAAGTATATGATGTTTTCGTTTTAAAGGTATTTATCGATCCTCAGAATCAATTTTTAATTGTTTAAAAGTGTTTTCATAAGCTTTTATGCAGTATCTTAGAAGAAAAATGATTTTTCTTAAACATACATGTGAGATGTCCAAATGGCGTAACGATCTTGATGCCGATAATTCTGTCCGTTTATTCATAATTTTTGATGATCCACTGTCTTCTAACCTCAATAAAAAAGGTTATTATAATGTTATCTTCTTTAATCCATTGGTATTTTGCATAATTAATACGTTACACATTGAACAATGCATAAATTACAGTAGTAACATGGCTTTCTATGATCGAACGAAAGCCATTTTGCGCTAACATCGCCAAGCAAACTTCCGCTGGCGACATTGGCGACAGCACAGTATACGATACGCTCAAGGTTACCAGAGGGGGATTCCAGTTTAACAAATGTAGTTAATCGTCAGCTGCACCAGTTTTGGCGACGTTATCACCTGCGCTAGCAATTTTTTTTCCCGCCGCTTTTATTATTTTAGAATTTTTTTTTTCTCTTTCTTTTAAACATAATTTAACGATCTCGAAATAGAAATACGAATTTCTTTTTTCAATAATTTTTTTAGACATCGTTTTAATTCTTATGACATTAGAAAAAATATTCGTTATTAAAACTGATGTCATTTTTTACATTCTTTCTTAAAGAATATTTTGTTTATTTTTCCTTTAAAAATATATATGTCGTATTTATTTGTTTCTATTTTTATTCCTTATTTGTCCCAATAAATCAAACTACAAGTTTGTATAATTATTTCCATGAAGCTTTTTTCTACCTTTCATCAACTTCTTCAAAATCATTCCAAAACTTTATTATATGTAAAGAGCAGTATGTATAGCCATTCAAGTACTTCATTAATATCCTCTTTATCATTAAATTGCAAAATTCAAAAAGTAGTAAATAAAATTTTCATTGGAAAAGTTAAAAATCAGATTAACAGTTGTCAAAAATGGTGAAACTTACATTATGATGATGTCCAAAATCCGTTACCTACATGACAACAATGTCCAAAATCTGTTACCTACAGATTGCTGATTTAATTTGCTAATTAACAATTTTTACAAATACCTGCTGTCTTTTCATGTTCATATTTTGTGTTCTAGGTATGCATACTATAGAATAAAAGAAAAATTGATATCAAATTCGAAAATTTTTGAAATTGCTCAAAGTTAACTTTTTTGTTCCCACCTTTTGAGAACTGCCCATATGTAAAGAACTCCAAAGATATGCAAAAGTCGTATATTGTTTTGTTCACCTGCGCGGTAATTCGTGCAGTACATTTTGAACTTGTATCAAACATGTCTACACAAGTCTTTTTACTTGTATTTAGAAGATTCTTAAGTAGAAGAGGTAATTGCAAAATCATTTATTCCGATAACGCTAAAACGTTTAAGAAAGCTGAAGAAGAAATGAGAAAGTTTTCTAAAATATTGGAAGATGATACATTCAAAAATTTCATAGCTAAAGAAAGAATACAATGGAAATACATCATCGAAAGAGCCGCATGGTGGGGAGGATTCTATGAACGCCTTGTTACATCGGTTAAGGAATGTTTGCGAAAAGTAATAGGAAAAGCCCTTCTGACGTTCGAGGAAATGACAACGCTTCTAACAGAAGTGGAAACAGTTTTGAACTCGCGCCCACTATCTTACACCTACAACGAGTTAGATGAACCTGAAGCATTAACTCCCTTACATTTTTTAAATTATGCAAAAAATGATCACAGCTATCCAGTTCACTTCTCTGATCTCATCGCCAAAACTTCTCCTGACCAATTGAGAAGAAGAAAGGAGTATCAGACAAAACTGTTAAAGAACATTTGGCTGAAATGGAAGACCCAATATCTTCTAGATTTAAGAACTGGACATCGCTTGGATTGCAGTAAAGAAGGAAAATCTCTCAAGATAGGGGACGTGGTACTTCTCGAAGGAAGTAACAAAAATAAGTTCTTGTGGCCTTTAGGTATAATTACAGAACTCTTTAAAGGACGTGATGGACTTGTTCGTGCCTGCACAGTTAAGACAAAGGACGGACAATATAGGAGGCCGATACAGCTAGTGTATCCTTTGGAAATGATCAATGGACCGTGAAAAAAAAAACTTTGGAATTTTCATTTTATATCTTTTCCATATATTAGTCAAACGATTTGATAGTTTAGAACTTTAATTTCTTTATTTTTGATTTTTGAATTTATCTAATTATGTTTCATTTTGATATTCATTACTTATTGAAAAGCATAATAATTTGAATATGATATTATTTGTTTCTCTAAATATTTTTTTATATTGCTATATTCATTTTTTGTTGTGTAAAATTGTTATTGTTATATTTCAATATATTTTGATTACAAAGAAAATGTAAACTCGAGGAGTTTAGGTGGGGAGTGTGTAGAGAAACTTAAGCTCTATGCTCCTTCCCAATTATTATTCCAATAGAGAGCGCTGCAAGCGCTTATTGAATTAAGTAAGTGGATTATGGAAAAATTTAGTGGCAACTCTGACAGTGGAAGAGATGAAATAGAATTCGAAACACGAAGCGCAAGCTCCGTGGAAGCGAGTAATTTCGCTGTTTAGAATAAATGATTTGGTTTAATCACCAATATGTAAATAATGTACATAGTCTTCAATAAAGATGTCAAGTTTTCTTCGAATCGTGATAATTTGAACCTATCACTGAACCACCGGATCGACATAGAATTTGCAAGATTCCCCACAACATCTATGTTTTACGAAAAGAACATTACTGTTCATTCCATTTTAGATCATTTTCACATTTTGTTGTTCAATATGCTTTTAGGGTGAAAATAATCCATGATAGTGAGTTCCGTAATGAAACTGGATGGAGCAGTTGCATTTCTGTTTTCATAGATTTAAATTTCAACAGCATGGATTAGCTTTAAAAAAGCACAAAAGGAAACATATTGCTTTTGCTTATTTTAGAACTTTTTTTCTTTTTTTTTTATCTAACAGGAAAAACGTAAAATGCGGAAAATTCATAACTTTTCATCGAGGTAAAATTAAGAGCTACTTTTTTTTTGACTGGAATCAACTATATGTTTAAGAAATTAATTAAAATAGTGGTTGATAGATGGCACAGCAAAATGAAAAAAAAATTACATTTAACTTGCTCCGCTATTTTATTTTCCAAAAATTCCCCTACTGCCAAAACATTTGACTTGTAACCAAGATTTTCATGTTTTCTGATTAGTGTCACATTTTCCTGTTTTTAAAGAATGAAATCTGAACACCAAACATTAGATGGTAACATGGTGACTACTTGGGGGGGGGGATGCAATAAAAAGTAGATTTCCAGCATGAAAAGAGAAAAGCAACAGGGCCATTCCATCGTTACGTGCGTGACTTTTTGACACCATTTCTTTGCAAAAAACAATAAAAATCAATATGATATTTTTAAAGATCTCTTAGTAATTTCTATTGGAGTTACAGAACATATGTAAGAGTTTTTAGGTGGCAGTGTTTTTTCCTAGGATAATTCTAAATTTTTTTATAGAATTTTAAATGCAGCGTTACGTGTGTGACTCGGAAAATCTGAAAATAAGCTGTGCCTCATATTATTTTGTAATTTCTTGCAAAGTTTTGAAAGGTAAATGAACAGTATTTTTTGTGCATGTGTCTAAGTATACCAAGTAAGTATTCCATTAATATTTAGATCTATAGCTCGTACAATAGCAATAAAAAATATTTTATAAGCGTTACGTGCGTGACCGCGTTCATCAGTTGAGGGGGATTTTCCAGTAAAAATCCAGTTAGCGTCGGATCTTTGCGAAATTGCGGACAAAGGTTCTTTGGTGCTCAGGAACTCACATGGAGATTTTTCCCCTGGGGGGGGGGCTGTGACTTCCCACCCCCACTGGGGTTTTCCTAATTCAACTTTAGTCATCGGGTCTTTGCCAAATTTGGCGCAGAGGTCCTTTGATGCTCACGAATTCACATAGGGGTATTTTCGCCTCCCTAAAGGGGGTCGACCCCCTTAGGGGTTTTTGCCAGAAAATCCTTGAAACGGGATAGTTAATCCTATTACAAATAATGCTAAGATTTTTTGAATTAAAAAAAAAAGCCTAAGACGTCTGAATTTAAATTTTGAGGCATAAAGTTGCTCTTTTTCTACACCTTGACGGGAAGTTTTACTCTATTTTTTTTTTCTTTTATTTAAGCCTGATTGTTAAAAATACGTCACTTGACCAAACTCCTATATTCGAAGTAGACCGTGCAACAACAGGCAACGCAGCCAGTAAATACTTAAATTGGAAGGAAATATTCACAAAACAAAGAATGGAGTGAAATTAATTTTTATTTGTATACAAAGAAAAAAAATGTCAAGCTTATAAACTATCAGGAACTTCTAACACTTACTTATGCGCTTTAAAACTATTTGGAATGTTAAATTATCTGTAGAATTTATTCACTTCTCTTCTCAAAAACGAAAAATTATCAAAAAATATTAACGCAATTTAAGGTAAATAGAACGGATTACCTTTTATCTTAAAGTATGTAGATTGCGAATACTTAGTTTAAATTGCTCTTTGGGTACGAAATAAACAAGTCTTACTTATTTATTTATTTATTATTTTTATTATTAATTATTTTTTAACTCTCATTGAGTCTTGGTTCCAGTGCTTGCACACAATGTTTAAAGTTGAATTGTGTAAAGTAATCCTTTCCGTAAAAATGGTACGTAAAAATGGTTTAAAATGAAAACTAATCAGGAGCGTTACATATGTGATATCTTTCAAAAAGCCTCGTTAAAAATTTTCTGCCGAATGTTTGAAGATGAAAGTCTGGTTACAGGTATTATACGAGGCGTGTTTTTAAAGTAAGTTCCGTTTTTATATAAAAAAGGAACGAGTACAGATAGAACTAAGTAATTTCGTGCACAAAAATCTACCACCCTTACGCTATTTTTCGACATTGCTCCCGTGATTTTCGAAGCATTTGTCATAGCGTGGTACAGGTTTTTGTATACCTATTCGTACAAAGTTACCGCCCGTTTAGTCAACCATGAGGACTCTTACAGGGCTTCGGCTGGGGCGTTTTTGAACATCCTCTGGTCTGCCCTCAGTTCGCTCGCAGCATCTTTCATTTGTTTCGGCATCTGAAGTCTTTCCAAGGTGGTCTGTGGCACAACAGCAATAATGAGCTCAGAGAACATGTTATCCCATGGCTGACTACACAGGTGGCAATTTTCTATGAATAGGTATACAAAAACCTGTACCACGCTATGACAAATGTTTGGAAAATCACGGGAGCAATGTCAAAAAATAGCGTAAGGATGGTAGATTTTTGTGCAATAAATTTCTTTGCTCTATCTGTACTCGTTATTTTTTATATCAAAACGGAACTTACTTTAAAAATACGCCTCGTATATCAAGTTAATTTATGATATGAGACATTTTTCTTCCAGTCCCCCCAATTTGATCTTGGGGGGAAACTTTTGTTTCTTTTGCGTTACGTGTGTGACCAATAAAAAAAGACCAACATATTATGGGGGGTTAAGAACTTATCAAAAGTCTTTATTAAAAAAAATTGAGGCATAATTATAGTAAAGCATCTGTGCTCATGATATTTGTTAGTTCCCCCCCCCCCCCCCAAAAAAAAATAAATGATTAAGTATAAAATAGGCTCTTACATTTATTTCACTAACAATGCGTTTTTTTTTACTTAGTATAAATGTTATCAAATAGGCAAAAATCTGATATAAAAATATTTTAAACCCAAAATTGATGCTAGAATTGAAAAATATAGATATTTTTTGTCAAAAAATAAGGTTTGTTCCTATTTTTTGTGAAAAAAACATTTTTGGTGGGTCAGGAACACTTTTCGTGGAATTGCCCAACACTTGAACAGAATTTCTTCTACCAACTCAACAATCCAATTCAGATATGATTGATTGGTTTTGAGCACAAAATCCAAAATTTGTTTGGAATTTTCCTTATTTGTATCATTAAATTTCTTGAAAATTCAAAGACACAGATGTTGAAATATTAGTCCTAAGGTAAATGAATTGAAAAGTAACATGTGGTCTGAAAGATTCTTGCTTGGAAGGAACTAAGGGTACTTTTTAGTAGCCCAGGATTTGTCGGACCCTGCGAATGGGTAACATTATCATTTTGTCGAAATTGTTTTCACAGAGGCAAATTCTAACATAATATTAAATATATAGACACAATCTTGAAAACAGAAAGAAAATCCAACTTTTTTTTTAACATTCTTTAGCCAAAGTTTTTAAAAAGTAGAACTGTTGTCCTCTTCTTTGCACTGAGGTCTTCAATTTCAAAGACAAACGCATATAAACCATTTTATTTAATATTCCTAAGGCAAAGAATTATTTTCTTCTTCTGTTATATTTGCTTCCTATCACAACAGTTATAATTTTTTGCATTATTTTCTTGGCAGTGCACGGATGCTGGACTATAATGATTTTCAAAATTTTTCTATGCCCAGAAAATCCACAAAAAACAGATAATCAGCGGATCTAAAAACTAGACGCTTTACCTACGAACCGGATAATCTACTGAAAAAAATGATCTGTAGTTCAACGTACTGAGACCACAGCTCGTTTTGATAGCTTAAAAAGATTATGAAGTTGTATAAGGCTAAAAGATTATGCAAATTCATAAAATGCTCGTTGCTCACTATAACGAGTCCATCTACCCCAAGAGGAGAAAAATGAGTTTGTGAAATCATTAAAGAGGAAAATTTAGTCAAATTCTGGTTTTCAATGAGAATATGCCCTACGTAACATCTCAAAGCATGAATCTACATACCATAAATTATTATTACCACGTATACGTCAAAATAACCGGTTAGAAACAAACAGATTCTTTACAACTAAAAAGAAATCCCTCTCATCTTCCGACTACCACCACAAACGGGAAAAACTACTTTCAAAATCGAGCATACTTTTTCCTGTTCCTAGAGGGGAAAAGAAAACGATTTTCTTTTTTAATATATACTAATGCTGAGTGGCCTTATTAGTGTGCCATTGCAGGTCACTGCAAGTTATTTCGTTTTAGGGGCTAAATGACATGGCTCCTTAAGGAAAATTTGAATCCTATACAGTAAACTCCCGATTATTCGCGTGCGGAGAATCCGCGGGGTGGATTATCGGCGAGTCAATCAACAATCAAGAACGTGTATTTTCGCAGTAAAAAGCAAATACCAAAAGCTGTTTTTTTGTCGAAAATTTGTATATGTATATATATATATATATATATATATATATATATATATATATATATATATATATATATATATATATATATATATATATATATATATATTCGTACATAGATTTGTTCTTTATTGATGTTAAGTTTTGTTGTGCAAAAAGAACAAACATTTTTACTGTACTGTATATATCTTCACTGTTTGAAGAAAGTATTATGCATCAATACAGCTAATTTTTTGAGGAAGGACAATTTTTATCTCATCTGTCCCTCATTTTAGCCTTTTGGCTGTTTATCTGCGATTTTTGTTATCCACAACACTTGTGCTGCCACCCAAATCCACGGATAATAGTTAGTTTACTGTATAACGGTGGTACCCAACCTTTTTCTATCTGGATGCCGTACCCCATATTAAAATGATTCTCGCGGGTCAGAATACTTATAAAATTTCAACACATTTAATGTTTTTCAAAAATGACGTATAAAAACAGGGAAAAGGAAAGAAAATTAAAAAACAATAATTTATGTTATCATAACTATGCTTCTTTTATTAAATGCATCTGTTTTTCAAAAATCAATTTCTGAACATTTAAAACTAAATTTTTAACATTATCATTAATCGTCCTTTTCGATGTGTAACATTAAACAAAACAACTGGACACACGGATAAGCTACGTACACCGGATGTGGTCCGCGGACCGTAGGTTTGGAACCACTGCTATATAAAATTTTAACCTAGTACAGCGATTGTGAACCTTTTTCAGAAATGGCTCAAGTTATGTTGTACCTGTTTCTAGCTACTAGTTGGTGGGTCACTATATCAGTGTCACCAGGGGAGGGAGGGATCAAATAAAGTATCTGAAAATTGATAACTGATATAAATCATAAACGAGAAAATCAACGTAATTAAAGCAAAAATGAAAATAAAATTGAAATAATAGTTTGTTACATTAATTTTCTCATTTTCTGAACAAAGGTTTCCTTTTTACTTCTGACATAATATGGCAATAATTACGTGGATGAAATCGTTATTGCAAAATTCAAAGAACCGGATTATTTTATTCCAATAAAAATGAGAATGGAATCATATTGTGTTTCATCTTTTTCTTTTTAATGAACGTTAGTTTCATAAAAAGGCAAAGGATCGTTCTCGTGAGAAAATTTAGTTAAATTGCCTTAAAATGATGTAGAAGAAAGCTTCAATGTTGGATAACTCTAAATCGATATTATCTTCGTCATTTAGGATCTTTTTTATAACATTAGTTTACATGCCATTAAGCGATAATGTATTCTTTTTTTGAGGCTTACGAATTTTAATAAATGAATAGTGCTTACGAATTTTAATAAATGCAGGGTGATTCAAAAAGATTAGTGGGGTTGCCAACCCTGGCAACCCTGGAGGAACAATTTGAGGAGCATCTGTGGTGAATTTGAGCAGCAATTTGAAATTTTGAGGAGTACTTCGGTATTTTGTACAAAAATCAATAAAAATAACTAAAAACCACATAACTAAAATTGTTTTATAGCTATAATAATTATTTTAAGTACTAGTATAAAAATAATTATTTTTTAATTAATAAAGCAGCTTTAAACACTATTTCAACATTTGAGTATAAGCATCTTTAATTTATATGTTTGACATGATATCTTTGACAAAATATAATCTCGAAAACGTTCGGCTAGGAAATGCGGAGCAAAACAACTTCTTTGCGGAGCAGCAGAGTTTCGCCATTTTTGCGGATTAACTCTGCAAAATGCGGAGTGACTTGGCAACCCTGGTAAAGCAGAAAAGATTCCACTGGTAGAGCAAAATGCACACAAAAAATTTGAATTTTTTCGGTTCATTTTCTGATCATCTGCCGCAATTGCATTAAAGGAGCAGCGGAGTTTCGCCATTTTTGCGGAGCAACTCTGCAAAATGCGGAGCGATTTGAAAACCCTGGTAGAGCAGAAAAGGTTCCATTGGTAAAGCAAAATGCACACAAAACAATTTGAATATTTTCGGTTAATTTCGTGATCATCTGCCGCAATTGCGTTAAAGTTTCGACTGAATGCTGTTTCTATAAAATGTTTTTTGCAAAATTAGTAAAGTAAAAGTATTTTTCTAATTTCGATGATGGGTTGAGCGGAAAAGAGACCATTGGTGATACTAAATTCCCATAAAATTTTTTAGGTGTGTGGTATAGTTTCCACACATGTTTTTTTTTTTTTTTTTTGGTTTTTTTTTTTTTTTTTTTTTGGCAGCAAATGCGTAGAAGTTTGGGGTTTTTTTTTCTTTTTTAAACACACATTTTGTTTCACATAAATAAAAAAGCAACATTTCGTCTCGAAATGATGAAGAATAAATATCTTCCAAGCAAATGGGTGGACTTTTTTTGCGTGAGAGATGCAAGACGTACCCACATACTTAGGGAAAATGCAGAAAAACATTGTGACCAAACATGGCAAATGGTGTGAGATTTTCCCCTCCTCCTCTTTATCCCGTTTGACGCAGAACGGAAGAACATAGAATTCTACTAAAATAGTAAGATGTAGTCATGTAATACATTATTTTCAATTACGTTTATACTTTTGCTATTTTTCTAAAAAGAGATTTGACTACTTGCGGGCTGATTTGAATGTAGCTCAGAATTTGTTTTACCAAAAAATAATGAAAATTTTAAAAACGTTTCATTTTAAAAATTAAGCCATATTTTACTTTTTTTTTAATTATTTTCTTCATTTTAAACATTTTTTAAAACAAATTACCGATATGTTTTATACGAAGGCTGTGTAGTTTCTGACAATCTTCGTTGTGCTGAAGCATCCGGAAATAGCCATTTAAACAACCATGTGGGAAGAGATATTCATTACATATTTAATACCACAAAGAAATAACTTGCTAGCATTCACCTTGATTTGGGAGTAACTACAGGCCTCCCGTTTTTCTGTGAATTGTATGGAAGGAATGTGAAAAAATTGCGACTGGGTTCGACAAGGTCCAGTCGCCAACTCCCCCGAGCGGCTGAAAATAATAATAACATTATTAATAATAATATGCTTGCAACTAGTTCTTTCAGAACGAAAGAAAAAAATCCTGGTGTTTTTTATCTAACATATTTTCACTCGGTGTTCTGTCTTCAAAACAGTTCAAACTAACCAGTTCTCGTAAGAATTTAAAGTAAAATTTTATGTATACTTATATTTTTCATTCATTTGTTAATATTTATCATAGTTTGTAATAAAACGGGGGGGGGGGGGGTTCAGTCGTTCGCAAACGTTTTTCACGAGTATTTAAAGGTAATCGTGTAGAAAGTTTTTTTTTTTTTTTTTTGCAAAAAAAAATAAAAAAAGAAGAAGAAATTCACATGTTTGTAACTGTCTTCAAATGCAAACCTTTTTTAAAACTCTATCTTATTATTATTATTATCCTTATTATTATTTATTTATTTATTTATTTATTTATTTATTTATTTTTATTTATTTTTTGAGAAAAAAAAAAGAAAAAAATTGAAAAAAAGGAAATAAGGGGAGAAAGATGTAAAACATCATCCGTCCGCGATCTTTTTTTTTTTTTTTCTTTTAGCTCCTGCCAGTGCGCGGGTCAGAAAAGGTTGAAAACACGCTGCTGGGACATTTCACGAAAAACGGTCAGTTTGTCCCTCGCGTGACGCCTCATATATTTCATTCAAAACAATACTTTAAAATATCAATAATCAATAATAAAATTTTTTTTGCTTAACAAATAACAAACTTATGCGTGATTTCTTAAGCAGCAAATTTCGTCATTGTCTTTAAAATTATTACTTTTAAATGAAATATATGAATCGTCACGTGCGGGACAAAGGGTTGACTTTTTCGTCGAATGGCTCGGCTATATGGCACAAAAAAAAAAAAAAAAAAAAAAGAAAAAAAAAAAGAAAAGAGGAAAAAAAAAAAACCTAACGAGTTAATTCTTAAAAATAGAATTAAGTATTTTTAATCTTTTTTACGAATAAAAGATTTTAATCAATTCAGCTACAAGTTTTAGGTCAAAAAATGGCTGTCCGAGATTCCTCGATTTCATACAGAAATGCAAGACATAAAGAATCATTTGGCTAGTAGAAGGTGGAGAGGGGGGAGGGGTGCAGCCGGCATTCGAGGCAGAGAGAGTGAGCGATCTTTTTCTCCGAACAGACCGGTGGTTTGATTTTTCGCAAACGGAATGCATTAATGTGGCGGCTGAAAAAAGCGGCGTTTGTGTCTGGGAATCGCATGTTTGTGTTGCATGTATTTCGTTCACATCGAAATCTCCAGGACTCACAGCCAGAAGTCAGACAAGGTCAGGTTCATGTTCCATTTGGTGTTTTTTTTTTTTTTTGAGATGTTTATTTGTAAAAAAATAATTTTGTTGAAATTGTTCCAGTCTGCGGTTTTAGTATTCATTTTAAAAAATATTAAATCAATGCAAAATTTGATTAGATCTGAATATGAGCATTTAGTATGGATTTTTTCTTTTGATATCTTAGAAAATCCACGTTCTTAAAATGTTATTTTAATTTTTTAAAAAAAAGCATGCAGCTGAACTTCTCTTTGAGTGTTATTGTTAATATTTTTGACAGAAGCTAAAAATTTTAAAGTTATTTAATTACATTTGGCGAAACTTTAATTATATTTTTTATTTATTTATTTATTATTATTATTATTTTGTAACTCTTATTTGCAAAAACTATTTTTCTAAACTGTTTTATTCTGCTTTCTTAATGCATTTTTTATAGTATTCAATAAAAAAAACATTTTTTTTATTAACTCAATACAAAATATGAGTTAACCAACATAATTATATCAACTTTTAGTATTTTTTAAAAAATTATATCTCCCTAGAAAACTTGTGGTTACAATTTACTGCAATTTTTTAATAAGCGATTGCACTTTTATGTTCTTAAACTTCTACACTATTTTTGGTTAATTGTGAAACTGCTATATGCAAAAACAATGTTTGGGAAGTTCTCAAAGTTAGCAACTAAACATGTGATTCTTCGGCTTTCTGCAAAATCTCGTGTATGTTTTTTTGTCAGTAAATTTAGTCTGGAGAAACTCCACTTTTATGAGGCATAGTTCTGTATTTTTGTGCGCATTATTGTACATTTATACAGCGGTGCCTATCCCCCCCCCCCTCAAGTTCACTAGCGCAAATTCCCCTTCTCCCCATTTTTCTCAACCCTCTTTCTCTTTTTACTTATTATTTTTAACTCTCTTTTTTATTTTATTTATTTTAAAAATATTTTTCATTAATTTATTTTTAAAAAACAGTTTTGTTTATTTATTTTTTAAAAGTATTTTTTATTTATTTATTTTTTAAAATATTTTTTATTTTATTTATTAAAAAAATTGTTTATTTATTTAATTATTTTTAAAAATATTTTATTATAAAAGTTCTAATAAAATATTAATATTAATATTATTCTGTGCTACACCAAAAACACACACGCCAACTAAATAAATAAGTGAAATAAAATATAAACAGAATAAAATAAAATAAAAAAATAATTTGATTTAAAAATAAATTGATAAATGAATTTAAATAAATGAATTTAAAAAAAATTTTAAATCCCCCCCAAAAATTTTGATGGCGCAACTTGCGCCATAATTCCCCCCCCCCCCCCCCCGTGAGCACCCCTGTCATTTACATGGATTTGATACACACAAGGTTTAGCCCTACTAATGAAAGACTTTTGATGCACTCATCATTCCCATGCTTTGAAAGATCTCAGATTATACCATGACTGCAGATATTGCTAGATGTTTTTTTTTTCTTCGTTTCCTTCCATTCTTTTTTCAAGGCGTGAAAATACTCTTTGACTTCTTTATAGGACTGAAATTCATTTTAAAGCAATAAAATATACGAAAACAGCAAATTCTTTTTTTAAAAAACTTTCTAAAAGAGATGGAAGATGGGAGAGAAAGAAAAGATGTGCCCAATTTTGATCTTCAAACCTTCAGAATGTCTGACATTTTGAATTTAAGCAAATTAAAGAAATTCAAATTTCATATTAAAAGTTCTAACTGCTCCCCCTTCCCCCATTTTTAACGATGCAAAATTTTTATTTAAGATATAAAAACGTGAAAATCCGTTAGACAAATTTTTAGGCGTATTTTCGATTTTCAACACAGGAAATACGCTTGTAGGAGAGTTAAAAATGTCTACGACCATTCCCCTTTTTTTTTTTTTTTTTTTTTTTTTGTTAAAAGAAAATGCATCGTTTACGTATTTTACATTTGAAACTACAACTGCGACTGCAAATTTTTTATTTGTTCACCCAATTTTCAAAATACAGTAACATACTTTAATGCACTGGTGCCTGACATTTTTAATCAATGGCTGCACTTCATATTAAAAAGATTCTAGCGGGCGAAAGCACATACAAATTCGAAAATATTTTCAAAATTTCCAGATAATTAAGAAAACCATGGAAGGAAATTACTGACCAAGATTTGGCAGTTTTAATTTCTCGTCGCTTATTCTATGTATTAATGTGAAGGTTTAAATCGCTTTTCTAGGAACAGATTTCTAAATATTTTGGTCAAAATTAATGCCATTATAGCAAATCGTAGCGTTCGATTTGTAAAATGACAAAACAACGGCCCAGATTTGCGGCCGTATGTGGCCCACGTTTCATAGGTTGGACGCCACTCCTTTTTATATATTGTTACTATTAATGTATTTTATTATTACTATATATTATTATTTTATTTTATTTTCACGTTTAACTCTCTTTCTGAGAGGTTTTAAACTCAACCAAAGGTCATCATTCGTTTTTTTAAGCAATCACGATTGCTTATTGCTTTCATTTGACTGTTTTTGGCGTTCCTATGATTTTATTTTCCCGCCAGTACCCTCTGCAGCATCACCGTCGACCGGCTCCTCCTCCTCTAGCGAAAGCCGTCTCGAGGTTGCGTCCATATCCTACACACACACGCATACATACACACACCTACACACACGCACACACACTTAGATACATACATACACCTACACACACAAACACATACACACGCATACATACAGACACCTACACATACACACACACATACACACATGCATACAGACACACAAACACATACACACATACACACAACTACCCATACACTCATGTCTGGACACAGAAACACATGCCTACATACACACACACACTCGGGATTGCGAAAAACATAATTTGAATTCAAGATGTCAAAATTCAATTTTTTTTTTTTAATTTTTTTTTTTCATAATTGAGTCATATTGAATTTGATAAGCACTTTTTTCTTGAAAAATGGCGAAGTTGCATTTTATCAACGTTTATAATATTGGGTCTATATAAAGTAGGCGGTTGCTAACAAATACGGTAGCGTTTGCAAACAATTACAAAGAGTAATCAGTGCGATCTCTCTGGTGAAAGGTTAAAAAACTATCACGTTGCTTTTTTCGGCAACTTCATTGATCTTTCGTTTCCCACTTACAGTTGACTCATTGTTTTTTGAAACTTTAACTTGAAAATGACTTCATTTCAAAAGCTTCTTCTTGTTTCTTTTTTCTTTCTTTGTTGCTCCGTTTTTTCAGATTACTATGACAATGGTTGTTTTTAATATTCATTTAAAGAGCAAAATTTTTCGTGGTCACAGTTACAAATCGTCTGTGGTTTGGTTTTTATCCATATTTTTTTTTCAGGGCTTAGCTCAAGGCTGACTGAAAAAAAGAGATTTTCTGTGTCAAATTATGTCCTTTCTGGCAAAAGCACATATGAACTTAAATAGAAAAACTTCATATAAAAGCAAAATTTCCAGAATGCTAATTTACATCGTTTGAGATTGATAAGAAATAAAAATACATAACGTTATACGCTGTAAATAACCTTTATAATAAGTGTACTGGTGGATATCGGCCATAAAATCTTTTATCTTTATTACCGCATCTTAATGTCCTTTTTATTTTTAATGGAAATGCCCGTTTTACCTATTCTAGAAAACCACCAGTAGTAATGTGACGAGTGCAAATTTCTTGGCCATTTCTGTTCCATTTCATTTGTAGAAACAAGAAACCCAACGAGTAGGGTCCTATCCCAATTCGTTGCGAAAAACATGATTTGAACTCAAGGCGTCAAAGTTCAAATGATTTTATATTTATTCTCTTTCTTTTCTTTCCTCTTTCTCTCTCTTTCTTTATATATATATATTATATATATATATATATATATAATATATATAATATATATATATATATATATATATATATATATTATATATATATATATATATATATATATATATATATATATATATATTATATATATATATATATATATCAGCAAAAACAACCCTGTTGTAAAAATTTCCCCGCCAAGAAAACCTTTAACTCCTCCCCACAAAAAAGAAAGCCTTCATCCTAAACGAAAAAGCCTCAGCCTTAAAAAATCATGATATCTAGTTTGCCCGCCAAGTATCTGCCAAACTCTCATCCTCCCTGTTCTCCTCTTTCATCACACCTACTTCCGTTAGAACCTCCTCTCACCTTCAACTCCTCAGAAATATGGATAGATCCTTCAAATTGTTTATCTTGTTTGGCGGGAAGCTTTTTGCTCAATAAGCAACTACCTCAATAAGAAAAGCTTTTATATATTATAATAAGTTGTTTATACAAAATAAAAGAATTAAGAAATTTACATCACAAGCAAAATTTAAAAAGTAAGAAATTCTAATTTTTTTGTAGTAAACGCCGATGGAATCTCACCTCTTCTGATCATTTTTGAGATTGATTAACTTCAATCTCTCTTTCTCTGTCTTTACTTTAAGTTTACGGAATACACACCTCATTCAGTGATCGATTTTCTAGCTAAAAAAAAAGATGGAGACGTTTATTATAGAACAAGGGTTCCCAAATTTTTCCAATCCGCTGCATCCTTTGAAGAATTAAAATTTTCTCATGACACTCGCGGTAGCGTCACCCCTCGCCTCTACCTAAAGTACTCACTTTGGCATACCTCATGTAACAAGAAATGAAAAAAAAAAAAAAAAGTGATAATAATGGGGGGAAAAAAAACAATATGTTCGCATTGGAATGATATGAAAAAAATTTCAGTTCTTATAACTGAGAATAAGTAAAAGAACTGAGAAATTTTGAGCATACCAGAGAGAATTAGAACAGAAAAAGAAATATTTGCAAATCTTGTGATTTTACGAAAACAGATGTGAATTAATTTCAATAGAGGTGTTGAACATATTTTTAATTTTTATTCCATTAAAACAGAAAGAGAGAGGGGGGGGGGAGGAAAAAAAATGAACTCTTCTATATTTTTATTATCATTATTAGAAAATCGCCCGTCAAAAGCATACCCCACAAGAATTGGATTTTTGCATTCAAAGGTTAAAGTTTACATCAATGGCTTTATGTTACGTTTCAAAGAAATGCAAACGTTACTATCACATACAAGTTCAAACAAAGCTTCAAATCAATTTATACTCATATATTTATTACTACAGCACACTCCCGATTATCCACGAGTCAATCAACGATCAAGAACATGTGTTTTCGAAGTAAAAAGCTAACACCAATAGCTGATTTTTTGTCGAAAAAGTGTAAATTTAAACTCTTGTTTTTGTTTTATTTATTTACTGAAAATTGCTTCTACATATGAACGAAGCAATGGACCTTATTCACGGTTTGGCAACGGTCCCAATCAGCTGTCCGTCTGCGGGTATTTTGACCAATTACGTAGTGTCAGTACTGCTAAAAAAACTCGTTTTATTTAAGGATTACTGAACTTCATGCGCATAATGAACATGTTAAGGGGCTTAAAAAGACTTACGAATGCATGGAAAATGCCGAGAAACAGGGAAAATAAAAAGACAATTCGAGTTTTCACCATGTTTCTGATAAGAAACCAAAGAGGCTTAAACCCATGAAAATACGATAATAAAGAGAGTATTTCGTATCAAATGAATCGTTCATCAGTCTTTTACAACGTTTCTTAGTTAAAAAACGTAAAAAAAAACCTCCCATTTTTAAATAGAAAGAAGAGTTTATAAGCCACACAAAAGCAAGTGTTATTATACGCTGTAGTGCCGGATTTTCGTCTGCTACAGTTCCCACAATGCACTGCAGTGAGGGGTTTTTACCCGCAGTGACGTCAGGTGAATACTGTCCATTGCATGTTTGATGATATTTTGATAGTTGAAATTTTAACCCTAACACCATTGGATTAACCCTAAACTTCAGTAGATATCATTCATTGTTGACCATTCTTTCATTTTTTCATTCTCCTAAAATGAGTCTTACAAGTAAAAATTTAAGTTTCCGGATCCAGTTCAGCCTTGTCACAATAAAGCTTTCCCCGAATGTCAAACATTACCAAAAAATGTTATCAAATTATCATGCTATGGCGCAAGCTTCATTGTTGGTAACGTCAGCGTTACTCGATCAATGAATTGGCTATTATATATATGAGGATAATTATTATTCATTTCAGATAAATTAGGGATTATTTGAATAATTCTAAAGGAAGAGATATAATTATTACATTTTAACTCTTAACTTCACTCGGCTCATTCATCTCTACATAGTATAAAATGAAGTCCCCTAAAAGCGTCTGTGTGTTTGAACTCGCAAAACTCGAGAACTACCCGGCCGATTTCGCTGAAATTTTCAGTTTGTTCCTTTAAGTCCTGAAAAGGTTTGCACACCTGTTCGAAAAAAAATCGATGAATAGTTCTTTTTTTATTCGAATTTAGGTCCAATTTTTCACATAAATTCTCGATTATGGGGGGTGAAAAATCTCTTGCACATATTAATATTGCATATCGTTAGAAAGGGTCGAATTTTCCGCGTTCTACGCAATTTCTTTCAATGCTCTAACTTTATTACGGCGGGATTTATTTGCGTTTTTAACTCGAATTTTTTTAGGCTTAGCTGAAATTTAGGCACTACTTTCTTCATTAAATAAATCAATAAAAAGTGAAGGAATTGTCCCACAGCTTTCTTTTTGAAGCCATTGGAAAAAGCGACCTTTTTACTCCAGATCTAATTCGACCTATGGAAAAATAAGCCTTTATCTCGAAAGGAAAAAAAGTTATACAAGCCTTTTTAAATCAAGTTTAAGAAATCTCGATTCCATTTAAATTGTGAACCATTTTATTTCGCATTTTAATTCCTTAAACTTATTTTATTTTGTGTTTCCATGGTTACGCATTTTAAATCCATCTTTCTGGATTTAATTTCTTAGAAGTATTTTAATAATCTGTCGTCATTGTTTGGAAGGGAAATCATGATTTTTTTTAATTTATTTTTTTACGCCTGATTGTTGAATTTACTTCACTTGACACAATTTTTTATTTCATTACCGGGCAAAGTCGGGCAATGCAGCTAGTGTAAAAAATAAATGAATAAATTGCAAGTGAAACAAGACATATTTTTTTTCTTCTTGCATCAGAAATATCAAAACAATTGACGAAAACCATTGCTTAGTGTATGATGATGAGCCGAAGATAATATCTCTTGCTTTCGCCAGTTAACATTGTCACCTGGCAAACTTGTGACAAATCCATTTAAAAAATGCTTTAAAAAAGTGCTCCCCCCCCCCCTTTCCCTAACTAAGCACCATGAAGAAAAAAACAGAACTCGCATAGTTGTGACTCAAGTCAGGGCACAAAATTTTCACACTTTTATTAGAAATTCAATGAAAGTATATAAACACTTAATGAGACTTAGTTAGTTAAACTTTTACTCACTGCAATAAGCGCGAAATTTCTAAAAAATCTTTATGACGCAGTAAGGTTGTATCGAAATAACTCAACCTTAATCGATATGCATAAATAAATAATGTAGAATTTATTTGTGAACCACGAAACTTTAACAATACTATTTAGCTTCTGCAGCAATGCAATTTATTTATAAGTATTTTGAAAAGCTTCTTATTCGTTATTATAAAGTCGAAGTTTAACATTTAACGACCTGAGCAATTTCTAAAGCAGACATGACCTGCCGTTCCAGTTCAACATCATAAATCGATTTCGCCATCATTCCCTGCGGTATTCGTTACCCCCCTACTGCCAATCAAATTCCTTAAGCTGTGTCATGTTATTTTCCATTTCATTTTTATTATACCATTAAGGATTGCATATTTATGAATACAGTTTGCAGTGTATCTATTGTTATCAATTTATTTGTTCTTTACTCTACAAGAAAATAAGATGGTAATAAAAGGCTTGCCAGACGTTTCGGTTTGACCCGGACAGTCTCGGTTTTCAAACAAAAGTCCCGGTGTCTCGGCCGGTTTACTTCACGTTCCAGTAAAAGATAAATTTGATTGTAGTTGACTAAAGAAGTAAAAATTGTAAACTGTGAAGGATTATTTAGGATGATTAATTTGTCATTTTGTAACATTATCATGTAAAATTAATATTGGATTAGCTTGTGGAGATTTTTACGAACAGATCAAAATCAAAAAATCTTTCTAAACAAAAAAAATCCCAACCAATGAAAAGAAATGTAAATGTATCAGTCACATTTATATTCCTCAAAGAATTTTTTCATACTTAAGTAACTTATAAATATTAACATGTTTAACATGTAAGAAATAAAAATATTCGGTTCATAATTAGTGATCATTTATTCATAGCACTGAGAATAAACTACCAACTAAACACTTTAAAAACCAGCCAAGAATGTGTACCCTTTTAAATATCCACAACGCGGGGGGGGGGGGGGGGGGCATTCCGTTGCCTCGATTGAACATTTCAGAAATCTGACAAACCTATTAGTGATGACTCAATGACTTGGCTGCAATGTTATAAAGATTCTTTTAAATCAAGTCAACAAAAGTAACCAATATCCGTGGGAAATTATTCCTGTGAAGTTTCAATAATTTGTATTTTAAATTCATGCATCAGTTACTTATTCCTTTGTCCTACTAAATTCGAAATAAATTTTTAATTCTTCATTACTACTATTTTTTATTTTTATTATTAATATTATTGCTTAAAGCTTGACGCCACAAAAGTTTTAGTCGATAAATTCAGGCTGTGCATTCAGTTCTTCCCAAAAAGCATATTTTAGAGTTTACCATGTGTTTATGTTTTAGTTAAAAAATTCGATTAGAACATCGATATGTTTTGGTCTACGCATCGACGCCATTCCTGTTTTACTTTTGACCAACGATGTTTTTTCATTTCACGATTTTCATTGATTGTAAAATATTCCCAAGAACAAAATACTTTATTTCGTTTTAAAAATTGTACTTATATTTTTTTAAATAAATTATTCTTCTCCTTAGCATTTTGGAAAAGCAGTCTGTACATTGTACAAGCAATATTCGTAATATAATAAAAACTTACATGAATCGAAAAGTTAGAATCAAATAAAATAGGTTTGACGTTTCTGCGAAAGCAAAGAAATGAAGCCTCAGTTTTTATCGAAAGTGATGCAATAGTACAAAAAGATGATTAACAAAATTGGCCCAAACATCTACGTTTGAAGGAACGTAACAAGCAGTTTCTTTATAACCCTTTTCTGTTAAATTAGATCAAAATAATGTGCTTTAATTTTTAAGATAAATAATATCTTATTATAAAAATACTAATAGAATATCAATTCACAAAATGTATCTGTGTATTATTATATTAGGTTTGCTTTTCTTTCTTTTAAAGATGATTGTTGTTTTGTTTTTAAATCTTGTTCATTTGTGTCACAGGTTTGTATTATATAAGCCCCTTTGCACAATATGTAATACATTGAAATGTTTTTGAAATTACCCTTGATTAAAGAAATATTTTATTGAAAATTCTCAAAAAATATAACAAAGAAAGGCTGGTTTTCGTCTTGTAAATATACAGTGCTGGCCAAATTATTAGACTAAGATTGTTCTGAAAGCAAATTCTTTATTATTAACGAACAGTGAAATAATTATCAAACATTTAGTATGCATTCCCTTGTTCTTGATGACCATTTTAAGTCTTTTTGGCATACTTTTCACAAGGTTTATATCATTTCTTAACATTTTAAAAAAAGGAGGGTAAAAATTGTTTATACTCACTATTATATATTATACTCACATACATGTACTCACTAATTACCTAAAACTAACTTGAAATATAACAGAACACACTAATAT